>NW_015170998.1:17209-32837 GCF_001447785.1 Gekko japonicus | reverse complement strand
TTGGACCCCATAAATCCAATCCTCATCAAACTTGGAGGGCAAGTAGAGGAGAGTCATCTGGAGATCTCTTGCATGTTTGGCATCTTTAATTTGCACAGGATCCATTCTATACAATCCTGACCCTCATGAACCTGTGCTTGTCATTTCCCCAGAAAATGCTTTCCTGGGGACACCTTCTTTGGGGGAGCCATAACTCGAACCCCATAAATTCAATCCTCACCAACCTTGGCATGTAGGTAGAGGTGGGTTAGCCGGATATCCCTTGTGAGTTTGGTGTCTCTATCATGCTGAGGGGTGTTCTACCATGTCACAAACCTCACAAATGAAACTGGTTTATTTGTGATGTTTCATGGTTCATGAAGCTGGCATACCATGAACCATACCACATTTTCCCAGTTCATGCCCATCACTACTCAACACCAGTTCTCTAGGTGAAATCCATCTGGTTGTCCTCATGAATTACCCCTGCATTGACCCATGTGGATCTATAAGAACCAGATCATCACTGAGACAGTACCCTAAGACCACAATTGTACCTTTAAAGATTGACTACCTCTTTCAATAGTCTTTCAGTAGTCATGTATGGCTGCGAGAGTTGGACTATAAGGAAGGCCGAGCGCCGAAGAATAGATTCTTTTGAACTATGGTGCTGGAGAAGACTCTTGAGAGTCCCTTGGACTGCAAGGAGATCAAATCAGTCAATCCTAAAAGAAATCAACCCTGACTGTTCCCTGGAAGGCCAGATAATGAAACTGAAGCTCACATACTTTGGCCACCCAATGAGAAGGGAGCACTCACTGGAGAAGACCCTGATGCTGGGAAAGATTGAAGGTCAAAGAAGACGGGGACGGCAAAGGATGAGATGGTTAACAGTGTCATAGATGCAACGAACATGAAGTTGAGCCACCTTCAGAGGACGGTGGAAGACAAGAAGGCCTAGCGTGATCTGGTCCATGGGGTCGCGAAGAGTCAGACTCGACTACGACTGAACAACAACAACTCAGTCACTCTGTGTAATCTGCCTTGAGTCTCTGGGAGAAGGCAGACTATGAATAACATAAATCAGTATCTCAAGATCGGTATGGTCGCACTGTAAAAAGATTCAGAAACGGAGCAACCCAAATGATCTGGGGTCATAGGAGTATCTTCTGTATGAGAGAAGGCCCCATAGCTTGTGGCTTTTCAGTGTAAAGGGAACTGGTGTGTGCGTGTGCGCAAATCATGGAGGTATATAATATCATGTATGAGATGGAGAGAGTTGATCAAATGTTGTCTCCTGTAATATTAAAATTTGGGATGAGCTGGTGAAATTGATGTGCAGCAGCTGCAGGACAAATGGCAGAAGCCCTTCTTCCCATCTGTAAACTGGCGAATTCACTGCCCCAAGTTGTGGTAGTGTCTTCTAGCTTAGTTTTAAATGTAGTGTAGCTTGGCAAACAGCGGGAGGTTTGGGGGGGGGAATGGGAGGGGTCATGTGATTTTGCCAACATCACCTATATCCGTGTATCACAGGTCCAACCCGGAAGTGACAACAGGTAGCTCTAGGAATCACCGGAAACTCTATGGTAAAACCACATTGGCACAGAGGTCATTGGCATTTTTTTCTCCTGCTCTCGCTTGGAGATGCAGCGAGAGGCCTGCAGCCATAGCGGGAAGTCTTGCAACTCTGTTTGGTAAATTCATGGACATTTGTTCGTAGCTATGGTGTCTACAGAGCTGCGGTGGCTCAAGTGGTTAAGACGCTGAACTGCAGGCTGTGGAAGGTCAGTAGTTCAGCAGTTCGAGACCCGGGTGCCGCATGATGGAGTGAGCTCCCATCTCTAGTTCCAGCTCCTGCCAACCTAGCAATTCAAAAGCAAGAAATTGCAAGTAGATGAATAGGTACTACTTCGGTGGGAAGGTAACAGCGTTAGGTGCGCCCTAGAGTCGGATTCGACTGGCTTTCGAGCAAGGGAACCTTTACCTTTACCTTTATGGTGTCTACAGGGGGACGCCATATTCCAAGACAGTGATGTTTATCTTACTATTCCTCTTCATAAATGTGGAAGTTTCCCTGCAGACTGAGGATTCTTCTTCCAGCGTAAATGTCTCTCTCTCTAGCAGAAGAGCCTGGATGCTGGGGGAATGACTCCTTAGGCTGGAGGGAGGCTTCAGACTTTGCTGAGTGAAGCAGTGGAGTGGAATTCCAGTGGCTTGGAGGAAACAGTCCAGGGAGGATTTTCAGTGAGTAGCTCTTGGAATCACCAATGCTCTGTGCTTATAAGTCTTCTGCAGCGTCTGGTTGGCTGCTAGGCTAGATGGACTGTTGTTCTGATCCAGCAGAGCTCATGATAACTATTTCCTTCCATGTCTTCTGAGGGGCACTTTTTCATTCATTCCTCTGAAGACTGGCATTGATAAAGAGCCGGTTTGGTGTCGTGGTTAAGCGCGCGGGCTCTAATCTGGGAGAACCGGGTTTGATTCCCCACTCCTCCACTCGCACCTGGCTGGTTGACCTTGGGCAAGCCGTAGCTCTGATAAGAGCTGTTCTTGAAAAAGAGCAGTTTCTATCAGAGCTCTCTCAGCCCCACCTGCCTCACAGGGTGTCTGTTGTGGGGAGGGGAAGGGAAAGGAGTTTGTAAGCCACTCTGAGACACCTTTGGGCAGTGAAGGGCGGGGTATAAATCCAGTCTCCTCCTCCTCCTCTTCCAGGTTTTCCTTGCCCTGCAAATCAGCAATTTAACTTGGTGTTTAAAAGTTGTGCGAATGTGTTGCTTCGCTGCTTGAATTCTTATGTGTATGGATTCAGTCCCCGTCCGTCTGTCCCTCGTCCCGTCCCCCCGGTGTGCTTTTATACATACATTTACGGTATCAGCAGTATGTTTTATCTGGTTCTTTAACCTCGAAACAATTTCACCAAACCATTTAGCGCAAAGCTTTGGATCGGCCGGTAGTGTGCATGAGAGTAGCGGGATTGCCAGAGTTTCAGGAGGGGTTGGTCTGGCGTGGAAGAGCAAGGCTGAATCCAGTAGCCCCTTAAAGACCAATGAGAGACCTGTCAAAGGGAGCTTTGATGCTCAGAAGTTTATACCCTGGAATGCCTGTTGGTCTGTAAGGAGATCCTGAAGCTCGAAGAATGCGAAAGCAAGAAAGGTATTATAGTGTTCTGTATAAGTGCTGTATAAGGAGCTGTGGTGGCTCAAGTGGTTAAGACGCTGAACTGCAGGCTGTGGAAGGTCGGTAGTTCAGCAGTTCGAGACGCGGGTGTGCCGCATGATGGAGTGAGCTCCCGTCTCTAGTTCCAGCTCCTGCCAACCTAGCAGTTCGAAAGCAAGAAATTGCAAGTAGATAAATAGGTACCACTTTGGTGGGAAGGTAACAGCGTTCCGTGCGCCTTGATGTTTAGTCAAGCCGGCCACATGACCACGGAAACGTCTTCGGACAGCGCTGGCTCTTCGGCTTTGAAACGGAGATGAGCACCGCAACCCTAGAGTCGGATTCGACTGGCTTTCGAGCAAGGGAACCTTTACCTTCATAAGTGCTGAAAGATTCAGCCCAGTCCTAGTCAGTATAAAATTTCCAATTTCCTTCTGTCTGTCTCTTTGCAGGTGTGGCTCATGGACAGTGCCCTAGGCAGGCACTGAGGGTGGAAACAGTTGAATGGCGATGAAATTGCTGTGCCCATCTTTTGAATATTTGGGGGGGCTTTCTTGGATGTGTGTGCTAATTTAGGTAAGTGGTTCTCTTACCCACTGTTGTCCCATTAGTTATTCCACCACCACCCCTTTTGCACACTCCTCACTCTTGTTGGAAAGGCCCTTTGTTATAAAGCATTTGGGATTCTTTGGTTTTCCTTTGATGCAATTCAGCAGTTGCTTTGTGTTGTGTGTATGTTGTCGGCCTGCACACTAGCTTGCTTGCTTCCTGTTATGGATTCTGAGAGTTTGCGTAAGCCTTCCTTACAGAGGTGTAAAGCTTTCTACCTCCCTGTCCTTCTTGGCTAGAATGAATAGGGAGTTTTGCTGGGGATTTCTGTGCAGGGGGGGAACACCCATTTCTAGATTTAGGTGAGCGCCGTGTTGGTCTGAAGCAACAGAACAAAATTTGGGTCCAGTGGTACCTTTACGACTGAAGTTTAATTCTGGACATAAGCTTTCGTGTGTATGCATACTTCTTCAGATACATTGAAGCAGAGTCACCAACCATTACATATAGGTGGGAGAGGATTAGTTGCCAGGAAGAACTAATCGGAGTCAAGATGCATAGGTAACTGAATGGTAAGTATAGCTAAGATTAGGTTAAAACCCGTGAATGGCAGCAAATTAGCATGCAGATAATAAAAGAGTTAAACAGGTGCAAGAACTGAGTGATTTATCATGAGTGGTGAGATAAGAAACCGATATCTCTGTTAAGCTCTGGGGATTCCATTGTCCTGAGTGTTGTGACAACTTGTAATTCAGCCGTCTCCCATTCTAGTCTGTTTCTGAAATTCCTTTGCAATAAAACGGCTACTGTGAGGTCCCCCACTGAATGTCCTGGGAGGTTGAAATGTTCTCAGTTTTGCGATTCTTGATGTCAGGTTTGTGTCCATTTATCTTTTGGCATTGGGTTTGACTGGCTTGTCCTACATAGAGAACTGAAGTACATTGTTGGCATTTATTGGCATGTAAAGTTATTCCGTCTCTAGTTCCAGCTTTTGCCAACCTAACAGTTCGAAAGCAAGAAATTGCAAGTAGATAAATAGGTACCACTTCGGTGGGAACGTAACAACGTTCTGTGTGCCTTGGTATTTAGTCATGCTGGCCACATGACCATGGAAACGTCTTTGGACAGCGCTGGCTCTTCGGCTTTGAAACGGAGATGAGCACCGCAACCCTAGAGTCGGACTCGACTGGCTTTCGAGCAAGGGAGACCTTTACCTTTACCTTTAAAGTTATCAGATGAGCAAGTGAATGAGCCTGAGATGGTGTACTTGATGTTGTTAGGTCACTCCACTTGGTGTCTACCTTTTGGGCAAGGATGTAAGGGGGAGCAGGACTAGTTATCTTGCTAGTACTTCCATGTAGTGTTGTTATTGGGATGGGCATCCCCCCCCCCCGAAATTCATTTTTTAGATATAGCCATTGAGTCCTCTTCTCTTTTTGAAAAGAGAACATCAGAAGAGCCCTACTGGATCAGACCAGTGGTCCATCTAGTCCAACATCCCATCTCGTACACCAGGCAAGCAGTTCTTCTGGAGGTCCAACAACAGGGCACAGAGGCCGACTACCTCTGAACATGGAGGATCCCTCTAGTCACCATGGCTAGTAGCTACCGATGGACCTCTCCCCCATGGACCTATCTCTCTCTGAAGAGAAGTCGAGGCACCCTTTCGTAACTTCAGCAGCTGCAGTTGCCTTATGTCCCACACAAGCAGATGCTCTAGCACAGGGGTGTCGGACTCATTTGTTAGCTACCGATGGACCTCTCCCCCATGGACCTATCTCTCTCTGAAGAGAAGTCGAGGCACCCTTTCGTAACTTCAGCAGCTGCAGTTGCCTTATGTCCCACACAAGCAGATGCTCTAGGATCCCTCTAGTCACCATGGCTAGTAGCTACCGATGGACCTCTCCCCCATGGACCTATCTCTCTCTGAAGAGAAGTCGAGGCACCCTTTCGTAACTTCAGCAGCTGCAGTTGCCTTATGTCCCACACAAGCAGATGCTCTAGCACAGGGGTGTCGGACTCATTTGTTACGAGGGCCGGATCTGACATAAACGGGTCATTTCGTAGAAAAAGAGGTGCAGGAGCTCATTAGTGTAACTCATTAGCGTAACTCATTTGCATATGCCACACCCCCTGACATCACCGGAAGTGTGTCAGAAGGCAGGACCCACCACTCAGGCTCCACCCTTGGCCTTAAAGGTGCCACTGGACTGTTTAGGATTGCTATGGAGGGGGGGGCTCTGCAACTTACCTGGCTGCTTCTTGCTCCGACTGAGGGCTGCTGGGAGCAGGGGGTGGGGCTTGTTGCATGTGCCCGTCCCCTGGGCTCTTTACTGCTGGAACTCCACTCCTGTGCGCTCCTGCAGGAAATGACCCCTGGACATAAATGAGACCTTGTTAGGCCGGGCCATGCGTGTCATAAAATGTAATGCCAGGCAGCAGAGATATAAACTTTATAAAGGACACAAACACAAAGGTTTTTTTTTTTACTTAAAATAAAAACGTGCTTAAAACATGAGCACTCTTGCAATATTTTGTTTTTTTAACAGTGTCTGAGAACTGACGCCTCCTGCTCTGAATTATTGCATCAAAATGTCTGTGCTGTTGCAATCTTGAGCATGCTGTTCAGGTGTGTATCTGTAGGCTGCAAGCCTACGATGACGCAGCAGCAGCTGAACTGGAAGAAGCAGCAGGAGACAGGCAGTTCCACTGCGGGCCTGAGAGAAGCCCTCCCACGGGCCTGATCCGGCCCCCGGGCCACATGTTTGACACCCCTGCTCTAGCAGGAGGATAGGAAGGCCTTGAGGAAAACATCTGAGCATCTTTTTGTTGTTGTTCAGTCGCACAGTCGAGTCCGACTCTTCGCGACCCCATGGACCACATCATGCCAGGCCCTCCTGTCTTCCGCCGGACTTTGTTTAATTTCATGTTCGTTGCATCTATGACACTGTCTAACCATCTCATCCTTTGCCGTCCCCGTCTTCTTTGACCTTCACTTTCCCAGCATCAGGGTCTTCTCCAGTGAGTGCTCCCTTCTCATTGGGTGGCCAAAGTATTTGAGCTTCAGTTTCATTATCTGGCCTTCCAGGGAACAGTCAGGGTTGATTTCTTTTCGGATTGACTGATTTGATCTCCTTGCAGTCCAAGGGACTCTCGAGAGTCTTCTCCAGCACCATAGTTCAAAAGAATCTATCCTTCGGCGCTCGGCCTTCCTTATAGTCCAACTCTCACAGCCATACATGACTACTGGGAATACCATTGCTTTGACCATGCGGACTTTTGTTGGCAGGGTGATGTCTCTGCTTTTTATCTTGCTGTTTAGGTTCTGAGCATCTACAAGGCGAGATTTTGGGATATCATAGAAACCCCCCCCCTTCCCTCCCACTCCTTCCTCCTCCTCACTTTGATCCAAACAGAATTGATTAGAAACAGGCTCCAAATGCCTAGCAAGAGGGAGAGTTCAAGGAGAAATTGGGTAAAGAGGAATGGAGTGGTCGTTTTAAAACATTTATTAGCCACCTTTTCTTCCTTCCACAGAGCTTAAGGCAGCTTATCAGATGAATAAAATACATAAAATAGATCACATTTTTAAAAAAGCATGAAACTGAACTTTAAAATCGGAGTTTGGGGCTGTTTTGATCACACGCTGTCCTAAATAAAACTGTTTTTCGGCTGCCTCCTGAAGATTGAAAGGGAAGGAGACAGGCGCACTTCCCTGGGGAGGTTGTTTCCAATGTTCCCTCTAAGCTGTGGAGTCTTGTGAGCAAAAATTCCACTTTGTGAGCTACTGGCACTAAAGTTGTGAGCGAGCGATTTGGCCACTGCATAAATTCATTCGCTCTGGAGCCCTCCCTTCCTGAGCTAAGACAAAAATGTGTGAGCTGGAGGCTAAGAAGCTGTGAGCTGGCTCACACTAACTCAGCTTAGAGGGAACACTGGTTGTTTCATAATCGTGGGGCTGCCATTAAAAAGGTCCTTTTGTGTGCCGTCTTTGATTGGTGAGTCCATCGGGAGGGCCTCTCTTTGTGATTCGAATTCTCTGGCATGAAGATATGGGGATGATGGTCCAGATAAGAAGAAGAAGAGATTGGATTTCTACCCCGCCCTTCACTACCCAAAGGAGTCTCAGAGCGGCTTACAAACTCCTTTCCCTTCCCCTCCCCACAACAGACACATCCTGTGAGCAGTGCTCCCTCTAAGCTGTGGAATCTTGTGAGCAAACATTCTACTTTGTGAGCTACTGGCATTAAAGCTGCGAGCAAGCGATTTGGCTACTGCATAAGTTAGTTTGCTCTGGAGCCGTCCTTCCTGAGCTAAAACGAAAATGTGTGAACCGGAGGCTAAGAATCTTTGAGCTAGCTCACACTCAATCAGCTTACAGGGAATGTTGCCTGTGAGGTAGATGGGGCTGAGAGAGCTCTTGACAGAAGCTGCTCTTTTTCAAGGACAGCTCTGACAGAACTATGGCTTGCCCGAGGTCATCCAGCAGGGGCAAGTGGAGGAGTGGGGAATCAAACCCGGTTCTCCCAGATTAGAGTCTGCACAATTAACTATGGCTTGCCCGAGGTCATCCAGCAGGGGCAAGTGGAGGAGTGGGGAATCAAACCCGGTTCTCCCAGATTAGAGTCTGCACAATTAACTATGGCTTGCCCGAGGTCATCCAGCAGGGGCAAGTGGAGGAGTGGGGAATCAAACCCGGTTCTCCCAGATTAGAGTCTGCACAATTAACTATGGCTTGCCCGAGGTCATCCAGCAGGGGCAAGTGGAGGAGTGGGGAATCAAACCCGGTTCTCCCAGATTAGAGTCTGCACAATTAACTATGGCTTGCCCGAGGTCATCCAGCAGGGGCAAGTGGAGGAGTGGGGAATCAAACCCGGTTCTCCCAGATTAGAGTCTGCACAATTAACTATGGCTTGCCCGAGGTCATCCAGCAGGGGCAAGTGGAGGAGTGGGGAATCAAGATTAGAGTCCGCGCACTTCCAGATTAGAGTCCGCGCACTTAGCCATTGCACCAAACCGGCTCTCATAACCCCTGTCCCGAGCCACGTAGGGATTTTCTTTTGACAAATACACATTGTGAATTCTGAGAACAGCTCTTTCCCCTCGTGGCCCCAGCCTGAAGAGAGGGTGGGATCAAGGCGTCTTATATTTGAATAGAACTCGCGCAATGAGGACTTGTGTTTGAGACCTGTTCCCCCCCCCACCCTTTATCCCTACTACCTGGAAGTAAGGGAGGATGGCGCTTTGTAGGGCATAGAACGGCAGCATGCAGTGTTGATGTTTTTCTTAAGCTGTTGTTGAGATTGCTAGCGTGGCACAACAGGAAACATCTGGCATACCTGGAGCGTCCGGGATGGCGCTGCATGGCCCCGAGGCAGCCTCGCTTCGTCTAGCCAGGAATCTGTCCAACTGCCTTGGCAGCTGTCGTTTGTCCCTCACACCTGCCGGTGGCTATGGCTACAGGAGCCCCAGCAGTGGCGGCTGCGTATCCTTAAGGTCATGCAGGCGCGCAGTATTTAAGGCAATCCAGCCTCTTCAACCAGGTGGTTATTATTATTGTTGATTTGGTTTATAGACCGCCCCTCCCCTGTGCACGTGGCTCTGGAGGGTCAGGAGGCAGAAGATCAGAGGGGTTGGTTGGTGAGATTGCACCAAGACGCGTGCTTTCCATGGGTTTGTCTTTTGGAAGAGGTTCCCCCGATAAGACCCATCTGTGATTTTGGCCGAAGTATCTCTGTGTGACGAATATTTGCAGACATCTGCAATGTGGTTAATGGTGTGTGATGAAAACGTGGGCAAAATGTGATTTCCACGTTCATTCTTTAAGAACATAAGAGAAGTCAGTGTTGGATCAGGCCAGTGGCCCATCCAGTCCAACACTCTGTTGTCACACAGTGGTCAAAAATACCAGGGGCCCTCAGGAGGTCCAGCAGTGGGGCCAGGTCACCAGAAGCCCTCCCACTGTCCCCCCCCCCAAAGGACCAAGAAGACAGAGCATCCCTTGCCCCAGCCTGTGAATTCCTATCTATACCTTGTGGCTAATAGCCACCAATGGACCATATGCTTATCTAATTCCCTCTTGAAGCCGTCCATGTTTGTAGCCGCCACCACCTCCTGTGGCAGTGAATTCCATGTGTTAATCACTCTTTGGGTGAAGAAGGACTTCCTTTTATCTGTTCTAACCCGACCGCTCAGCAATTTCATGGAGTGCCCACAAGTTCTTGTATTGTGAGAAAGGGAGAAAAGTACTTCTTTCTCAACCTGCTCTATCCCATGTATAATCTTATAATGGTTATGTCAGAACCCACAGCTAACAACGAAGTACATGCATTCAGGAATGGTTATACTTTTATTGCAAAGCTATAGATGCAGTAACACAGGCACTGTTAAGAATGGCCACAGCCAGTAGAGCCTAATAGGATATAGGGTATTCGTATGCACACACCCCCATGGCATTGGCCAATTAGGCAGCCTCCCGCGCAGGGGGTAAGTCAGGCAACCGTTAGGTGGCTAAAGCTGAGAACTCGGAGTCTCTCACGGTACATAGGAGCCCTCCCGACAGCGCAACCTCCTCCTGCACATCTGTAGAGATAAGCGTTTCAGCAAAGGCATAACAGCAGGGATAGGAATGCAATAGCAATTAACAAGACACAGAATGAACTCCCCAACCCCCATGGCAGCATAGCTGGCAGGTTAATGGTTTGTCCAATAAAATGCCGTTTCCACGTGCATTCATTTTTTTTTTCTTCCTTTCAAAAAAGGGGTCAACGTGTAGCACAAATACAGTCTTGAACTCCCTGGAATCATTATCCTCAGGGAAGGAAAGACTTCCGATATTGGGAGTATCAGGAAGGAAGCTGGAAAATAGGTTGCTCACCTGTGGTGAGATGAGTCTCCTCCAGGTGATCAGGCCGGGAAGCATTGCTTAAATTCGAGTGGCAGTTGGCATGTGGCTGCAGGCAAGTTTGCTAATGTCTCTGGTGGAATTTGACAGACTGGTTGTAAACTGGAACGCTACAGTGTCAACAAACACAGAAGATGGCGTTGGTAGGCAGCACTTGGGGCTTGGGCTCTGGGTGGGACATGAGCCACATTAAAAGGATGCACAGGAAGGTACGGCCAGTGTTCCCTCTAAGCTGAGTTAGTGTGAGCTAGCTCACAGTTCTTTCGCCTCCGGCTCACCCGTTTTGTCTCAGCTCGGGAAGGACGGCTCCAGAGCAAACTAATTTATGCAGTAGCCAAATCAGTTACAACTTTAATGCCAGGAGCTCACAAAGTAGGATTTTGGCTCACAAGACTCCACAGCTCACAAGCAGTGTTCCCTCTAAGCTGAGTTAGTGTGAGCTAGCTTGCAGATTTTTAGCCTCCAGGTCACACATTTTTCCCTTAGCTCAGGAAGGAGGGCTCCAGAGCAAACTAATTTATGCAGCAGCCAAATTGTTTGCTCACAGCTTTAATGCCAGTAGCTCACAAAGTAGAATTTTTGCTCACAAGACTTCGCGGCTTAGAGGGAACTTTGCTCACAAGACTCCACATTGGGTATGACACCATATTGTCTCGAGAACAAGCATACGTACGGTGAAGGAGAGCTCCGGGTGGGCTAATGTGACATCAAATAAATTCTAAATGTGTGCTACCTCCTAAAACGAAGAAGATCTGAGGAACTTCTATTGGCCAATCTGTTTCTGGGGGGAATCGAAGGCTGCATGCTTCCTGGAATGAAACTTGAAAGACATCAGCAGGCTCTGTCCTGGTGGCGGCGTCTTGTCATGTGCTCAAAGGAAGCCAGGCACGCATACGCTCGACAATGAGGGTCGTCAAGGGAACAGACACAGAAGGGACCACCCTGGATTTGGCTGGCGATCTGAATTTCCAAAAGAGCATTGAAACCACATCAGAAATGCAGTTCCAACAGCAAGTGGGGAAGGGAGGGGGGGAGATGGAAATTGGGGAAGGCTGAACAGTCAATTGGAATCTCCTTTTGAAAGAACGGTGGCGATGGAGACATGAGAGTCCTTTCTGTGACTTTTAATCTTAAGTACTTCCACATGACCCCGGTCGCTGGCAGACTGAGGCAGGTTCTTTCCACTGTGTGGTTTCATCAAGCATGAACTCTCGCTAGAAGCTAAAATGACTTAACTGAGGCTCTCATACTTTGGTCACATTCTGAGAAGACGAGGATCACTGGGAAAGACAACAGCACCAGGAAAAGTTAAGGTTTAAAGGTAAAGGTTTTTCCTTGCTCGGAAGCCAGTCGAATCCGACTCTAGGGGTGCGGCGCTCATCTCCGTTCCCAAGCCGAAGAGCCAGCGCTGTCCGATGACGTTTCCGTGATCATGTGGCCGGCACGACTACACGCCGAGGCACGTGGAACACCGTTCCCTTCCCACCAAAGTGGTACCTATTTATCTACTTGCAATTTCTTGCTTTCGAACTGCTAGGTTGGCAGGAGCCGGGACCAGAGACGGGAGCTCACTCCGTCATGTGGCACTCGGGTCTCGAACTACTGAACCACCGACCTTCTGGTCTGCAGTTCAGCGTTTTAACCTCTCGAGCCACCGCAGCCCCAGGAAAAGTCAAAGGTGGCAGGAAAAGAGGAAGACCCCACAGGAGATGAATGGACTCCATCAAGGAAGCCACGAGGGCCCTTCGCTTGTAAGACCTGAGGCTAGGCTGTTAATCATAGAATATTTTGGAGTTCATTAATTCATAGGTTCACCATGGGTTGTAAGCGACTTGCTGGCACTTAACAAACACCCCCCTAGAGATGTAAAATTTCCGGAAATTTTGAAGCTCGGAAAAAACCCCGTTTTTTTTCCAGTTTTTTTGGGAAGAAAACAGAAATTTTCGGAAAAATTGAAAAAAAATGCTACATTAGCATTTCTTTTGTCTTTTCTAGGTTGAAAGTCATTCTGTTACTTTAGGAACATAAAATATGACTATGGACATTTTTACTTGGCATGGAATCATTACAACTAGCATATTAAAAATATAGTGTATCCAAACAATTATTACAAACAGAATACCCAACCACATGCAAAAACAAAACAGAAACCTTTTTATTTTCTTCTGACAATCGCACCTCCTAAAGGAAGAAATGCATCTTGTTCTTGCATTGGAGAGTTCAGTTTGTAACCTAGAACTTGGTGGTCCTCAGTATACAGAAATTAGATCAATCTGATACCATATATATATATTTTAGAAATGATTTGGAAAATATTTGAACACCTTGTCTTAAAATATTTTATTCATCATGTTAAAAAAAAGTTCCATAATCATTTTTTTTCTTTTTTCAATTATTCCAATTTTCGGGAAAAAACAAAAAAGGCTTCAGGAAAAAAACGGAAAAAACCTGGGGTTTTTTTGGGCCTTCACATCTCTACAGCCCCCCCCCCCCCCGATATTGCACATTAGGAGGCGCACACGCACACCAAAAATGAAACCAGCTCGCCGTATTCATCTAGTTTCTTGAGATGTGCAGATAACTATCCAGAATCATCTTTGTGTCCTCCAGGCTCACACACTCGTGGTCCGACCCTTATGGTGGAACATTGTGTGGAACTTACTGTAACCAAAGCTTTCCATCTGCGCGGAGCTTGGCCCCTCTTCCAAGAGAAATCCAGAGGGAGGAACCCTTTCGTGAATGAGCTAGATGTCAGGCTCCTTAGTCAGGTCACACCACACAGGGCTTCATAAGAAGATAACTGTTTATTAGTGGATCCAATACTACCATGTGTACAGCTTGAGTGCGGAATGCCCGGGAATACTAGGGCCTCTGACTTACAGTGAAATCAAATGGTCCCCCTGTAAGCATAAGCCAATGGATATAGTTCGCACGCGCGGTAAAGCAAGCGAGCATAGAATAGAAGCCGTTAACTTTCCCGGCCGTGTAAACTGCAGCTGGAACATCTACAAGGTCAAATGTAAGATAGCGCACAGTGGCTGAGCAGGGTAGAGCTGAGAACGAGAAGGAGAGTACCCCCCCACACACATTCCAGATCCATGACAGGGCTACCTGACACTAGAGTGGCCTGCTACTTAAAGTATCGGACTTATTTATTTATGTAAAATATCTGTTAGCTGCCTTTCTACCTTGTGGAACTCGGCAGCTTGGTGGTGGGGAAGTGTCGTCAAGTTGCACCCAATTTATGACAACCTACCTCGGGCTTCCAAGGCAAGACATGTTCAGAGGTGGCTTTGCCATGGAGGCAGGTGATTTATATCTACTCAGGGAGGTGGGGTAGGGCTGAGCCATTGTCTCGCAGGAGTTCCCCAGGCTGTGAACATGCTAATGGAGGAGCTTTCCTGAGGAGGTTCTTTTGCAGTTTGGTGCAGTGGTTAAGTGCACGGACTCTAATCTGGGAAAACCGCGTTTGATTCCCCACTCCTCCACTTGCACCTGGCTGGATGACCTTGGGCAAGCTATAGTTCTGGCACAGCTGTCCTTGAAAAAGCAGTTTCTGTCAAGAGCTCTCTCAGCCCCACCTCCCTCACAGGGTGTCTATTGTGGGGAGGGGACTACTCTACAGAAATACACGAGTTTTGTGTAGTGGTTAAGTGCGCAGACTCTAATCTGGAAGAACCAGGTTTGATTCCCCACTCCTCCACTTGCACCTGGCTGGATGACCTTGGGCAAGCCCTAGTTCTGATAAGAGCTGTTCTTGAAAAAGAGCAGTTTCTGTCAGGAGCTCCCTCAGCCCCACCTACCTCACAGGGTGTCTGTTGCGGGGAGGGGAAGGGGAAGGAGTTTGTGAGCCGCTCTGAGGCACCTTTGGTTGGTGAAGGGCGGGGTATAAATCCAATCTCTTCTTCTTGCATATGGATTGGCTGTTGAAATTCTAATCTTATCTGCAGTGCTCATGTAAGATGCAGAGCATTTTTCTCTTTAAAAAACAACACCTAAAAGACCACAACTGAAAGCCTCAGTGAGGACTGCCAATAAATAAAAACCAAATCAATCGAATACAGTCCTAAATAAAACTGCCTTCAGCCCTAAACAAAAGCTGTCTTCAGCGGCTTGCTGAAGGAGGCCAGGTGCTCCTCCCTGGGCAGGTTGTTCCATAATTGTGGGGCTGCCACTGTGTACCCACCAGACAATCTTCTTTGATTGGTGGGAAAGTGAGGAGGCCCTCCTCTCTGTGACCTAACTTAGAAGGTTCTGTTTTCAAGTCTGGGCTCAAGTCATGCTAACCCATGGAGTGACCCTGGGCCAGTCACTGTTTCCCAGCCTCACCTTCCTTGTGTTTTAAGAGGCAGGAGGGCCTGTGGGTCAGCGGCAGAGCATCTGCTTGGCATGCAGAAGGTCCCAGGTTCAATCCCCGGCATCTCCCATTGAAAAAAAATCAGGTAGGAGGTGATGCGAAAGACCTCAGCCTGAGACCCTGGAAACAGCAGCCAAATCGCTCGCTCATACCTTTAATGACAGTAGCTCACAAAGTAGAATTTCTCCTCACAAGGCTCCACCGCTCAGAGGGAACATTGCGTGGCTCAGCGGCAGAGCATCTGCTTGGCATGCAGAAGGTCCCAGGTCCAATCCCCGGCATCTCCCTTTGAAAAAAATCAGGTAGGAGGTGATGCGAAAGACCTCAGCCTGAGACCCTGGAAAGACACAGTCAGGTGCTGTGGCTCAGTGGTAGAGCCTCTGCCTGACATGCAGAGGGTCCCAGGTTCAATTCCCCCGCATCTCCAGTTAAAGGTTCAGGTAGAAGGTATTGTGAAAGAGCTAAGCCTGAGACCCTGGAGAGACATAGGCAGGGGCTGTGGCTCCGTGGTCGGGCTTCTGCTTGGCATGCCGAAAGTCCCAGGTTCAATCCCCGGCATCTCCGGCTCAAAGGAAAAAGTAGTAAGTGACGTGAAAGACCTCTGCCTTGAGACCCTGGAGAGGGCCTGTGGCTCAGTGGTAGAGCCTCCACTTGGCATGCAGAAGGTCCCAGGTTCAATCCCC
>NW_015170998.1:10573-17089 GCF_001447785.1 Gekko japonicus | reverse complement strand
GATCCCCTGGCCCTTCGCTCCATCGAAGTTGGCCCGACGGGCATGGGACGACTGGACCCAGTTCGACGTGCAAGGCACCCGGGAGACGTCCTCCAAACGAGGGGGTGGCCTGAGAGACAGTCTGTTCGAACAAGGACTTTACCCGGGACCTAGTCTCGGTGCCGTGGGTGATCAGTTCGAACAGGCCGAGGAAGCCTGGGTGACAGGCCGATCTAAGGATCGAGCGAGCCGAACGTACCCGACTGAGGGCATGGAAGAACGCGTAGATGACATCGACCGAACCCTGCAACAGCTGATGCAGACGGTAGACGAGGTGTTCAACGCGTTCCCAGACTTGGTGGAGCGAACAATCGAGAACGTGTTGGACAGGCGAGAGGGGGGGGGGGAACCTACTGCTTTCCCATCTTCTATGGCAGCTAGCTGACAGAGAGACATAGGCAGGGGCTGTGGCTCAGTGGCAGAGCCTCTGCTTGGCATGCCGAAAGTCCCAGGTTCAATCCCCGGCATCTCCGGCTCAAAGGAAAAAGTAGTAAGTGACGTGAAAGACCTCTGCCTTGAGACCCTGGAGAGGGCCTGTGGCTCAGTGGTAGAGCCTCCACTTGGCATGCAGAAGGTCCCAGGTTCAATCCCCGGCATCTCCTGTTCAAAGGACCAGGCAGAATGTGATGAGAAAGACCTCCGCCTGAGGCCCTGGAGAGTCGCTGCCAGTCTGAGTAGACAATATTGACCTCGATGGACCCAGGGTCTGATTCACTATAAGGCAGCTCCATGTGTTGATGTGAGTTCCTGGATTTTACAAGCAGGCTGTAGACTGCCTGAACAAAATCTTCAGTCTCCGAAGCGCCGCGAGGCTCCTGTTTGTGTCTGCAACCACCACTCCTGTGGCTTCCCCTTTGGAATTACTAGCTTAAAAGGTGGCGATGGGTGTAAAATGGATAAGGAAGGCGAGAACTGTGGGCATGGCGGTGCATTCCTTAGAGGAGGGTTGTGTGTATTTGTGTTTTCTTTTTTTTTCCTGCTTGCACATGTGGAGGCGGTCCTTGAATCTGCAACACACCATGTGGAATCTGCGTCCACAGGATGTGGTGGCGATGCTTGCTAATTTAGGTCGCTTTTTAAAAGGGAGGAGAAGGCTTCGAGGAAAGGGTGGCACCGGCGGCTGCAAACTGCAGCGAGCGCTAAACCTCCAGAGGCACCAGACCCCCAACTGCTGGAGGCTGGTTTGGGGCAAATGAGGGCAGGCGACCTAGAAGGGTTTCTGCTCCAATCCCGCAGGGCTACTCTTCCGACAACCTTGCCCAGGAGCGCAGAGATTCCTGTGATCGTGGCCGTTCCAAGGAGTTCTCTCTGCCTAGGTACTGCGGCAATTCTCTTTACGTTTGCAACCAGATGTTTGCTCTTATCGGGGCTACCTCTGCTTGAAGCAGAGGAAGCTTTTTAAAATAAACCGATTCGCAATGTTTAGGAGCTCCGCTTTTAGCGTAGGCTTTGGTTTTATTTTTTGTCTGTCTGTCAGGGGCTGCGGTGGCTCAAGTGGTTAAGATGCTGAACTGCAGGCCGGGAGTTCAGCAGTTCGAGCCCCGAGTGCCACGTGACGGAGTGAGCTCCCGTCTCTGGCCCCAGCTCCTGCTGACCTGGCCGCTCGAAAGGAAGAAACTGCAAGTAGGTCAATAGGTACCGCTTCAGCGGGAAGGTAACAGCGCTCCGTGCAGCTCGGCGCCTAGTCATGCCGGCAACATGACCACGGACAGCGCTGGCTCTTCTGCCTAGAGTCGGATTCGACTGGCTTTCGAGTAAGGGGAACCTTTACCTTTACCCAGGGGTCATTTCGTAGAAAAAGAGGTGCAGGAGCTCATTAGCATAACTTATTTGCATATGCCACACCCCCTGACATCACCGGAAGTGTGTCAGAAGGCAACACCCATCGCTCAGGCTCCACTGGACTGTTTTGGATTGCTAGCTATCGGTGGGGGGGGAGGTGCAGATCTGTCCTCGCAGAGGAGGGAGAGATTGTACCTGAATAAAACTTGGTCTTAAGGGGGCCACTTGACTGTTTTGGACTGGGGGGCCGGGGGGGGGCTCTGCAACTTACCTGGCTGCTTCTTGCTCTGACTGAGGGCTGCTGGGAGCAGGGGGTGGGGCTTGTTGCATGTGCCCGCCCCCTTGGGCTCTTTACTGCCAGAGCTCCGCTCCTGTGCGCTCCTGCAGGAAATGACCCCTGCCTTTACCTAACACAACGTTGGCCTTCATTTGGCAGAACAGCAACCCTTTGAAACAGGCCTTCCATTAAGTTGTTTTGTAACGGGACAGCGTGGCTCAGATCGGAGGGCTCAGGATCAAAGCCTTGTATCTCCCTGCCTTACAGCCAGGCAGGTTCTCGCTTAGATGGGAAGCTGCCAGAGCAAAGCCCGCACCTGGTACCTGCCTGGGGAGGCACCCTTTGCGGTGAGGGCGCTGGCCGCTTGCCTTTGCTGACGGTGCAGGACGTGCGCCGGTTATTTCTTTTTCCCACACTTCTGTTTGCAGGTGGCAAGCAAATGACCCCCCAGATAAGGATCTTATTAGCGTGGAGTCCTCCCCTCTCTCTCTCTCACGCATTCGGCTCTCTCGGTCTCCCATAGCAGCTGGAAGAACAGCAGACACCGATCAGGAAGTTCTGGTTTCCCTGCCAGGGAACTCCGGACAGTTAGGGGGAATCTTTCTTTCCCCCTGGGACTGAACCTCTCCAGGCCTTCTGTTTCCAGGCAGCTGCGAAGCTGTTGGTAAGTTATCAAGTTTGCCGCCAAATAGGGAGAGATGTAGGGGGAAGCAGTTATTCTACGAAGCAGAAATCAAATAGGGAAATACGTGGATGTACCTAAGTTTAAGGAGCTGTGGTGGCTCAAGTGGTTAAGACGCTGAACTCCAGGCTGTGGAAGGTCGGTAGTTCAGCAGTTCGAGACCCGAGTGTGCCGCATGATGGAGTGAGCTCCCGTCTCTAGTTCCAGCTCCTGCCAACCTAGCAGTTCGAAAGCAAGAAATTGCAAGTAGATAAATAGGTACCACTTCGGTGGGAAGGTAACAGCGTTCCGTGCGCCTTGGCGTTTAGTCGTGCCGGCCACATGACCACGGAAACGTCTTTGGACAGCGCTGGCTCTTCGGCTTTGAAACGGAGATGAGCACCGCAACCCTAGAGTCGGACTCGACTGGCTTTCGAGCAAGGGAACCTTTACCTTTACCTTTTACCTAAGTTCTGCCTTTTGTTTCCCCCCTTTGTGATGAGAATGTGAGCAAAGTTTGAGTTGAGCCAACGTACTGGGGAACTGGCAGTCTTTTTTTGGGGGGGGCAAGCTACATAGATTTGAGCTACCTAGATTTTTAGTTTCTCAGCACGAGGCAGTGGCTGTTCAGGACCTAAAACATACTCTCTAACACCCCCCCTCCCCATAATTCCATCGGATGATAGATCGAGCACGTGCCATAAAAACAGAGAAGACGCTATGTGTGATTCTCAGATCTGTTGCTGTTGTGAGATTCTCAGATCTGTCGGTTCCCGGCAGCCGCTCCGTCCGGAATGCAAATGTCGGCTTTCGCAAGGTCTTTCCAGCGGGCTTATCACTTACCGGGCCCTCTGGGTTACAGGAACTGGGTGAAATCATTTTAAAAAAGGAGAGCCCCCCCGCCTCTTTCGGAGGAGATCTGGCCAGCCCGACGTTTCCTGTCAACTATTTGCATCTCTCCGAGGCTTTAATTTTTTGCTTGCAAATCGCCGTAAAAATGCAAGCAGATGCGGGCTTCCGGTCGAGCCAAGATGGAGGACTGACGCACTGCAGGAGGGGTGTCCCTTAGCTCTCCCCCCCCCCCCCAATGATATTGCAATTCAGAACTGTTTATGATAAAAATGGAAAATGGGTTTGTGTGTATGTCGGGGGGGGGGGTCTCCAAAGAGATTATCTTGACATGAGTATGAATAGTTATATACATGTGCCTTTAAGATCATGTCTGCACTCGGTGTAAGTTTCTTATCTTGATTTTTAATCAGCAGTTATCTAGGCTTACAGCCAGAGGCTTTTGACATCTGTGCAAACTGGGGTGGTTATTCAGGCTCTTTTGAGAACAGAGCCTTATTTTTTAAAGCACTTTTTGTATTTATGATTGTGATTTTTTTTTTTAAATGAACCTATGTGTTAGTGGTCTCTGTCATAGGTTTCCAGGAACCAGTGGCGACTGGCTGGGGCAGCCGGTGGTCACAGGATGGGAGACTGTGTCTTTCTGCCCTACTGATAATTTCCCTTGTCTTAGGGTAAAGGTAAAGGTTTCCCTTGCTCGAAAGGCAGTCGAATCCGACTCTAGGGGTGCGGTGCTCATCTCCGTTTCCAAGCCGAGGAGCCAGCGCTGTCCGAATCGTTTCCTTGGTCACGTGGCCGGCATGACTAGACGTCGAGGTGCACGGAACGCTGTTACCGTCCCACCGAAGCGGTACCTATTGATCTACTTGCAATGTCTTGCTTTCGAACTGCTAGGTTGGCAGGAGCTGGGGCCAGAGACAGGAGCTCACTCCATCATGTGGCACACTCGGGTCTCGAACTGCTGAACTACCGACCTTCCGGTCTGCAGCTCTGCGTCCTAACCACAGTCTTACCCCCTCTCAAACACCCCCTTTTTATTTTTATTTATTTATTAAAGACGTTTATTAGCTGCCTTTCCACGATGTAACTAAAAGCAACAACTATTTAAAAAAAAGACCTCAATTTAAAATCTCAGTTAGGACTGCCAATAAGTAAATGGCAAAATTAGTCAAATGGATTCCAAAATAAAACTGTCTCCAGCTGCTTCCTGAAGATCAAAAGTGAGAGGGCCAGGCTAGGGTTGCCAACCTCCAGGTGGGGCCTTGATATCTGTCGGGATCCACAGCGGATCTCTAGAAGTCTTATGAGGAAAGGCTGAAAGAGTCGGGTCTGTTTAGCCTGGGAAAGAGAAGGCTTAGAGGGGACATGATTGTAGTCTTCAAGTAATCGAAGTGCTGTCATGTAGAAGATGGAGCGGATCTCTTCTCTCTTGCTCCGGATTGCAAGACTAGATCTAATGGGTGGAAATGACAAGGGAGTCGATACGGGCTAAATATCAGGAGAAACTTCCTAACTGTCAGAGTGGTTGAGCAGTGGAACGGACTGCCTCGGGAGGTGGTGGATGCGCCTTTCCTGGACGTTTTCAAGCGGAGGCTGGACGACCGTCTTTCGGGTATGTTGTAGGACTGTCTTTCGGCTACGCTCCTGCAGAGTGCAGGGGGCTGGACTAGATGACCTGCAAGATCCCTTCCAACTCTAACATTCTATGATTCTATGATATATCCACCAGATGAACTTTTTGGATTGGATGGGACAGTCAGGAGCAGTGTTCCCTCTAAGCTGAGTTAGTGTGAGCTAGCTCACAGTTTTTTAGCCTCCAGCTCACACATTTTTGTCTCAGCTCAGGAAGGATGGGGCTCCAGAGCAAACTAATTCATGCACCAGCCAAATCACTCGCTCACCACTTTAATGCCAGCAGCTCACAAAGTAGAATTTCTGCTCACAAGACTGCACAGCTTAGAGGGAGCCGTGGCCAGGAGTGGTTCCCCCTGCGATCTTACTTCCTGGGCCGGAACATGTGGGAGAAGACGGTCCTTCAGATACCCCAGTTACAAGCCCTTACCTTCCGCACATACCAAAATAACTATCACTTCACATAACGAGTAGGTTTATTTATTTATTTGATATATGTCCTACCCCCCCACCCAAACCCCCCACAAGCAGGCTCCGGGCAGGTCACAAGAGGTCATCCCACAGCAAAACCCAATATTAAAATATACTCCAGTTTAGAACCAGTTCAGAATCGCATCGCAGGCCGGTTCGTAGTAGTCCAGAGTGCCTCTTTCGTGGGTGCTGGCTAGAGGGTCGATAAGGCATCCAGATCGCCGGAAGATGCTGTGCAGATCCCTTTAGTATTGTAGGGCCCTTAAGCAGGGCAGTGAGCTGCAGACCGGAAGGTCTGTAGTTTGGCAGTTCGAGACCCGAGTGCCGCATGACGGAGCGAGCTCTCGTCTCTGGCCCCAGCTCCTGCCAACCTAGCAGTTCGAAAGCAAGAAATGGCAAGTAGATAAACAGGTACCGCTTCGGTGGGAAGGGAACAGCGTTCCGTGCACCTCAGTGTCCAGTCGTGCCAGCCACATGACCACGGAAACGTCTTCGGACAGCACTGGCTCTTCGGCTTGGAAGCAGAGATGAGCACCGCCCCCTTGAGTCGGATTTGGCTAGCTTTTGAGCAAGGGAAACCTTTACCTTTACTAGAAGCAGGGGAGGCCAAGATGATCTAATTTTTACAAGATGCATACAAATGAGGGGACCTGACTTCTTCCTCCTCTGGTCCAGAGTAGATATCCAACACTTCTCCTAGGTAGTATGCAGTGTTTCAGACTGCTGGTCCTTCCTCAGGAACAAAGAACGACTACAGGAAGTCTCATTCCAATTTCTTTGCAGGACAATGCTATTCAGTTTCTTT
>NW_015170998.1:2313-8531 GCF_001447785.1 Gekko japonicus | reverse complement strand
AGCCGGGGGGGAAGGCAAGGGGGGGTGGAGGAGATGGGGAACCAACTTACCTCCTCCTGCTGCTTCCTCTGCCTCCCCCCCCACGAGTATCGTGGGCCCCGCCCCTTGTAAATATATAAATAGGATGTTTCACAGCTGAGGTGCCACCACAGAAGAGGCCCTGGGTGGGGCACCGCTGATGCATTCTGACAGCAGCACATGTGAAAGGGATCTGGGAGTTCTGGTTGATCACAGGCTAAACATGAGCCTGCAGTGTGATGTGACTCCGAAGAAAGCGAATGCAATCTTAGGATGCATCAACAGAAGCATTGTGTCCAGATCACGGGAGGTGGTCGTTCCGCTCTATTCTGCTATGGTCAGGCCCCACCTGGAGTCCTGTGTCCAGTTCTGGGCACCACATTTTAGGAAGGATGTCGACAAGCTTGAGCGTGTCCAGAAGAGGGCAACCAGGATGGTGAGAGGGCTGGAATCCAAGTCTTACGAGGAAAGGCTGAAAGAGTTGGGTCTGTTTAGCCTGGGAAAGAGAAGGCTTAGAGGGCACATGATTGCCGTCTTCAAGTATTTGAAGGGCTGTCATGTAGAAGAAGGAGCAGATCTATTCTCTCTGGCTCCGGATTGCAAGACTAGATCTAATGGGTGGAAATTACAAGGGAGTCGTTCCCGGCTAAATATCAGGAGAAACTTCCTAACTGTAAGAGTGGTTGAGCAGTGGAACAGACTGCCTCGGGAGGTGGTGGATGCTCCTTCGCTGGACGTTTTCAAGCGGAGGCTGGACGACCATCTTTCAGGTGTGTTGTAGGTATGTAGGTATCTTTCGGCTATGCTCCTGCAGAGTGCAGGGGGGTGGACTAGATGACCTGCAAGGTCCATTCCAACTCTAACATTCTATGATTCTATGATTTGCTAGCTACAAGATGCTTGGAAGAGCTCCTTCCTCCAGCACAGGGGGTGCCATCCTTCTTGAGCCGGTGGGCAAGGGTGGCATTCTGACACAGGATGGCGTACACAGCCACAAGCTGTTGCCAGTCTGCGCAAAAGGGACCTTGATGGACCAGTGGTCTGTTTGATTTGGTGTAAGGCAGATTCACATGTTTTCCGCTTTGAATTACCAGGCCCTAGAGGGAAATTGGAAGCCAGTATAATCTTTTTCAGAGTGTTCTCTGTAATCAGGAGCAGAGATGTGGGCTTTTGAGGAAAACTTGAATTGAGAATTTTTCCCATTTTAATTTTTAATAAAAATTAAATATTTAAATAATGTAAGAAGACGAAGGAAAAGAAATTGGATTTATACCCCGCCCTTCGCTACCCGAAGGAGTCTCAGACCGGCTTACAAACTCCTTTCCCTTCCCCTCCCCACAACAGGCACCCTGTGAGGGAGGTGGGGCTGAGAGAGCTCTTGACAGAAACTGCTCCTTTTCAAGGACAGCTCTTATCAGAACTACGGCTTGCCCAGGGTCATCCAGCAGCTGCGAGTGGAGGAGTGGGGAATCAAACCCGGTTCTCCCAGATTAGAGTCCGCGCCCTTAACCACTGCACCAAACTTGCACTTAACCCCTACACTGAACAATCAAAAATGAAAGCATGTTAGAAAATGAAGGTGACTACGCCATGTACCGGCCTTGCCCATGTAGAAGCACTGGGTTTTGTCTGCCCCTTGTATCCCATATTGAGTCCATCTAACATGACTGATTGGTGTCACAACAGCCCGGACACCTATGAATAAACAGAGACTGCATTTATATGCATAAAGGTAAAGGTTCCCTTGCTCGAAAGCCAGTCGAGTCCGACTCTAGGGTTGCGGTGCTCATCTCCGCTTCCAAGCCGAAAAGCCAGCGCTGTCCGAAGACGTTTCCGTGGTCATGTGGTTGGCACGACTAGACACCGAGGCGCACGGAACGCTGTTACCTTCCCACTGAAGTGGTACCTATTTATCTACTGGCAATGTCTTGCTTTCGAACTGCTAGGTGGGCAGGAGCTGGAACTAGAGACGGGAGCTCACTCCGTCATGCGGCACACTCGGGTCTCGAACTGCCAAACTACTGACCTTCCACAGCCTGCAGTTCAGCGTCTTAACCACTTGAGCCACCGCAGCTCCTTTTTATATGCATAGGGTGAACAATTTCCCAAGGATGAAACGTAGCATGGGGGAATTTTCCAGAGAATTCCCTGCCCCTCATCACTGGAGGATGAAGAGGATGTGCCGATGCAGTACATCTATGGAGTGCTAAATCTGGCACATTGCGCATGATTTGTGTGACACACGAGGAGAAAGGTCAGCTGCTAGTACTCTCAACTGGTGTTGATCTGACCCCTTTATTTAATCTTCTGGGTTCCTTTGTCAGTGGCAGTGATTTAAATGTGATATTTAATCTTCTGGATTCCCCTGTCAGTTTAGTGCAGGACTTTGCTCCCCGAACTTTAATTTATCTTCTTCTCTTTTTGTTTCCTCTTGTTTTTGTTTTTAAAATCCTCCCCCGCCACCCCCCACCCCAAGGCTTGACTGCAAGAGAAAAACCAAAAAAAAAAACCCACCATCTTGAATGTTTTGTGGCTTCGTATTCTCACTCTAGCTGTTAGCGCTGTCCCAGCTGCGTTGCAAAAAAGGCATTTCGGAAGAGGCGGGGAGGCCGGGCTGCTGAGACAGTAACCTATTTTCCATTTTCTGGTTGACAGCCCAGATGGAGGCCAGAAACTCTGCAAGCAGCCAGCAGAGCGCGAGCGGCCGCCAGCGGCCCACCCCTCCCCCCCACCCCGTTTTCAATAGCAGGGAGTTTCCAGTTGGGCAGTGGGGAGGTGGTTCCTGTGCATAGCGCATTCCTTGTACGCGGTTGGAATGTGACGGGGCTCGGAGCGAAATGTCATTGCAGGAAACACGCTTCGGGTTTTACGAAAGGGCAGCGAGGCCTCGGTCTCGTTACCAAGGAGCTGGAATCCTGTTGGGGCTGTGCATCGCCTACCTATGTGGGCGCTCTGCAGCAAGTGCCGGTGGCTGAGCATGCGGGCCTCTCCCAGTTGTTGCACAGTGCTTGAAGAAGACCCCCTCCCTTTGAGAAGATGTCCAGGTCCTGACCCTGTGCCTTGTGGAAATGTCAGTCACTTGAACATGTGTCGGTTGCTGAGTTGAGTCTTGAACCTGTAGCGTTCTTTTCTTTCTTTCGTCCCCTCTGTCTTTCTGTCTGTCTCCCTCCCATAGAATGTTGGATGGGATCTTGCAGGTCATCTAGTCCAACCCCCTGCACTCTGCAGGAGCATAGCTGAAAGATAGCCCTACGACATACCCGAAAGATGGTCGTCCAGCCTCCGCTTGAAAACGTCCACCGAAGGAGCATCCACTCCCTCCCTTCATTCCTTCCTGAGCTTAAGGCGACTTACATAGATAAAACATAAAATCGGAATTTAAAATGACCTACTCAGGACTGCTAGTAAACATAACCAAATGCAGTCCTGAATAAATAAATAAATAAATAATCTTCGGCTAGAATCCCCACTCTTCCACGTGCAGCTGCTGGAGTGACCTTGGGTCAGTCGTAAGTTCTCTCAGAGTTGTTCTCGCACGAGCCGTTCTTGAAAGAGCTCTCTCAGCCCCGCCTACCTCACAGGGTGTCTGTTGCGGGGAGGGGAAGGGAAGGAGATTGTAAGCCGCTCTGAGACTCCTTCGGGTAGTGACGGGCGGGGTATGAATCCATTCTCCTCTTCTTCTTCCTCCGCCTCCTGCTTTTTGCCATTAAGTCGCAATCGTACAATGACCTATCGGGTTTTCAAGGCAAGAGGTATTCAGAGGCGGTTTGCCCTTGCCTGCCTCTGCGTAGCAACCCTGGACTTCCTTGGTGGTCTCCCATCCAAGTACTAACCAGGGCTGACCCTTTTGAGTAAGTCAGCAGAGTATTAAGAGTCTGAGTCCATGGTGTGTTTAAAATATAAAAGTTTACTATAAACCTAACATGGGAAAAAGGTACACAGGATATAGAATAACAAAGAGCTAATATGGCTACATCCTTACAGCTAAAAGGTAAAATGGGAAGAGACGAATGGTGTCTCCTTCTCAGTCAGAACAAAGAACGGGAGGAGAAGCCAATATGCTCAATACTTGACACCTTGGTTTCCAATCAGACTAGCAAACTAGCTCCAAAGTTCCCTGGCATTCCGTTGTCTAAACAGATTGGTTACAAACAAACATGTGACTTAACAAACATTAACCCTGTAAATACTGAAGTGTTTTGACTTGGAAACCCAACACCCTGCTTAGCTTCCAAGTTCAATTGCAATAGAATTACAGCAAAACGTGCAAATATTGTAGAATCCAATATAACATGCAGTCAAAATGTAATCAGTCCATTGTTTTAATCTCTTTTCAACAGTGAAGATGTCAAAGATGAAAAGTGAAGACGTCAATGAAGAAAGAATGGACGAACTTCCCCGGAGTTACCACTCGTTTTGAATTTTCTTTTTCATACCTAAGATCTCAGCTCTGCATCCGCATAATCACAAGGTTTCCAAATTGGACTCTTTCTAGTTCCTAAACTCTTAGCCAATATATCTAACCCGGGCTGATATTGGCTAAGAGCCTGATGTGAGCTACTTTTGAAGTATTTAGGAACTAGGAAGAGTCCAATTTGGAAACCTTGTGATTTTGCGGATGCAGAGCTGAGATCTTAGGTATGAAAAAGAAAATTTGAAACGAGTGGTAACTCCGGGGAAGTTCGTCCATTCTTTCTTCATTGACGTCTTCACTTTTCATCTTTGACGTCTTCACTGTTGAAAAGAGATTAAAACAATGGACTGATTACATTTTGACTGCATGTTACATTGGATTCTATAATATTTGCACGTTTTGCAGTAATTCTATTGTAATTATTATTGTCGTACTGCTACCCCCTCCATCTATTGTAGCTTCCAAGTTCAGGCTACCCTGGGACATCTAGACCCATGCTCTGTGCTAGTGTGACGGTCCGTCCGGGAAGGGTGCTCAGTCGTCTCTGTCACTGTGCATCCTGCTCAACGTTTGAAAGGGGGAAATGTGCCATGTAAGCGGAGGTTTTGAACACAAGGATTTTTTTATATAAAAAAAACTGTGCTGAAGTTTTATCATTTTTTTTTAAAAAAAGTGTCGCCATCCGTAACTTTGATTTGCGCAATCTGCTTGGGGGGGGGGGAGAGAAAGTGGCTTGTAACCTTCTAAATTCAAAAAAAGAAACCTAATTAGCTGGAAAGCGTGTGATACACAGAGGGGGTGGAGTGGGATTCTGCAAGGCCCCGAGTCCACCTGAGTGGGCCATCGCGTCTGCTGTTCCCCGTCACCATGCATCTATTCCTGTTCTCGGTGTTCGGCTTACGCCTTTTTTTCCTTTGTTCACACCTCAGTTTTCTCCCCAGTGGCAACGCGAAGTGGATTGCAGTGTTCTCCCTTTCTCCATTATGCTTCACAACAGGCCTGTGAGGTAGGCTAGGCTAAGTTTGTGAGGGGGGGTGACTGGCCTAAGATCACCCAGCAAGCTTCCTCGTACGGTTTCCAGGTCTTACCTGGCTGCCGGCGGGGGTGCTCCTGCCCAGCCCTGGAATCTTCTGGGGCCCGCGCCACAATGACATCACACAGAAGTGATGTCACCGCACCGGGCACGTCATGCGGAGGACCTCTCTAGCATTGGGGTGTCAAACATGCGGCCTGGGGGCCCAGATGAAGCCCCCGGAGGGCTTCTACCAGGCTCAGCAGTGGAACCGGCTGTCTTCTGAGAGCCAGTTTGGTGTAGTGGTTGAGTGCACGGACTCTAATCTGGGAGAACTGGGTTTGATTCCCCACTCCTCCACTTGCACCTGGCTGGATGACCTTGGGCAAGCCGTAGTTCTGATAAGAGCTGTTCTTGAAAAAGAGCAGTTTCTGTCAAGAAGAAGAAGAAGAAGAGATTGGATTTATACCCCGCCCTTCACTTGGAGTCTCAGAGCGGCTTACAAACTCCTCTCCCTTCCCCTCCCCACAACAGACACCCTGTGAGGTGGGTGGGGCTGAGAGAACTCTGACACAAACTGTTCTTTTTCAAGGACAGCTGTGCCAGAGCTTGTGACTGACCCAAGGTCACATCAGCAGGTGCAAGTGGAGGAGTGGGGACTCAAACCTGGTTCTCCCAGATTAGAGTCCGCACACTTAACCACTACACCAAACTGGCTCTCTCACCAAACTGGCTCTCTCAAGAGCTCTCTCAGCCCCACCTACCTCACAGGGT
>NW_015170998.1:0-2099 GCF_001447785.1 Gekko japonicus | reverse complement strand
TTCTTGTTCTTCTTGTTCTTCTTGTTCTTCTTGTTCTTCTTGTTCTTCTTGTTCTTCTTGTTCTTCTTGTTCTTCTTGTTCTTCTTGTTCTTCTTGTTCTTCTTGTTCTTCTTGTTCTTCTTGTTCTTCTTGTTCTTCTTGTTCTTCTTGTTCTTCTTGTTCTTCTTGTTCTTCTTGTTCTTCTTGTTCTTCTTGTTCTTCTTCTGCTTCTTCTGCTTCTTCTGCTTCTTCTGCTTCTTCTGCTTCTTCTGCTTCTTCTGCTTCTTCTGCTTCTGCTGCGTCATCGTAGGTTTGCGGCTTACAGATACACACCTGAGCAGCATAGTCAAGATCGCAACAGCACAGACATTCTGATGCAATGATTCAGAGCGCGAGGCGTCGGTTATCAGACCCTGTCAAATAAAAAAAATATTGCAAGGGTGCTGACATTTTAAGCATGTTTTTTGGTTTTTGGTTTTTTTAAAAAAAGAAAACCTTTGTGTTTGGTGTCCTTTATAAAGTTTATATCTCCGCTACACATGGCCCGGCCCAACAAGGTCTCATTTATGTCAGATCCGGCCCTCATAACAAAGGAGTTCGACACCCCTGCTCTAGCATCTGGGCAATGATGTCACCCACTGAATGACGTTATGGCGCCGGGCATGTCGGTGCACCGGGGTTCTTCAGGGACGGGGCTCCCCCGCCGGCTAGCTGACTTGTTGGCGGATTGGCAGCCCTGAAAGGGGGGGACCCCCCCCCCATGATCTGAACCAGGGCTTCTCAGTTCCTAGTTCCACACTCTGGCCTCTACACCACCGATTCATAGACTCATATAGCTGGAAGGGACCTCCAGGGTCATCTAGTCCAACCCCCTGCACAGTGCAGGTAATTCACAAATACCTCCCCCCACACACACACCCACAGTGACTCCGTTCCATGCCCAGAAGATAAGGAAAAGGCTCCAGGATCTCCAGCCCTGCTGACCTGAAGGAAAATGGCTCCCTGACCCCAAAGTGGGGATCGGCATTTCACTGGGCGTGTAAGAAAGGGCCACGAGATCTAAGCACTGAGGCAACCCTTCCTGCCCTCCCTCCTCGTGATCTGCCTAAGTTCATGGAATCGGCATCTCTGTCAGATGGCCATCCCTCGTGTTTGTGGTAGAGGAAGGACGTAGCACCTTTTTGAGAACCAGTTTGGTGTAGTGTTTAGGAGCGCGGACTCTAATCTGGGAGAACCGGGTTTGATTCCCCAAGCCTCCACACATGCAGCTGCTGGTGTGACCTTGGGTCAGTCACACGTTCTTTCGGAGCTGTTCTCTCAAGAGCAGTTCTCAAGAGAGCTCTCTCAGCCCCGCCCACCTCCCAGGGTGTCTGTTCTGGGGAGGGGAAGAGAAAAGATACTGTGAGCCGCTCTGAGACTCCTTTGGATAGGGAAGGGCGGGGTATACATCCAATCTTCTCCTCCTCTTCTTCTTCTGTAGCCAGAGTCAAGTTGGCAAATCCTTCGGTCTCTCAGTCCCTCTTGACGCTGCACCCTGTTCGACCTTATACCTGTTTCCCTTGGCGTGCCAAGCAAGCACATTCAGAGGGCGGGTTTGCGCGTGCTTCTCTCTGGCTGTATTTAATAGCCGGAGCGCACAGTTCCCTTCCCACCGCAGAGCGAGACGCCAGCGTTCTTTACCTCGCATGACCCCTGGCATCCCTTCCCGAGGGTTGCTAGGTTTAATAGAAAGCAGAGCTCGTGAATCTTTTAAAGGGCTCCATCAAAGGGAGAGTTCTGGCTCGGGGAGGAAGGGGCGGCCGGTGGGGGGGAGTCTCTGTCCTTCCTAGCAGCCTTCATGTGGGGGGGGGGGAACTTGTGCCCCAAATACATCATCTCAAGAGCTGTTAGGGGAATGGAGCTGGGTTGCGATGAGTCAGCTGTTCTTCTGGCCGAGGGGGCTGCAGGGTGGGTCACGGAAGGTGAGGCGGAAGCTCTCCTCCTCCTGTTCCTTCCGACAGGGGTTGGTACTGAGGCTGAAAGGGTGGGGACTGTTAGAAGAACAGCGGGGAGGGGGTGAAGCCTTGGAATTGCCCTTTTTACCTCCAGAGCGGGCAGGTGATGCGCTGTATTCCTGGTGC
>NW_015170997.1:146859-153261 GCF_001447785.1 Gekko japonicus | reverse complement strand
AGGTTAGCAGAAAGGTGTAATGCTAGAACGCCAAAGGGTCCCTGGTTTATAAAGTGAGGTAAACAAAGACATTATTTTTTTAATCAAAGAAAACACACACAATTTCCTGTTCACACAAAATGATGACTGAGCATATCAAGAGGACTGCAGATAGTGCAATCTCCCCTGATGTGCAGTTACATTGCCTCAATCACAATGGGTGATTTCCCACAAGCGCTGCTCCGCGCTCACTCTTCTCTTTGGCCCGATGGTATGTGTCAATTTCACACAAGCTGCTGCACGGCCGCATTTTGCCCCGCAGCTTTGTGCGATTTTCCCCACAGCAGCTTGTGTGAAATTGACACGTACCATCGGGCCAAAGAGAAGAGTAAGCGCTGAGCAGTGCTTGTGGGAAATCACCCAATGATTGAATGGGGAAGTGTCCCTGTGGGAAGAAGGAGCTAGTGTCCTTACCAGAGGACACCAGGAAAGCACAGTGGTGGCATCAGGAGGTTACTAATGCACCAGATAGACACATCAGCTCCATAGCTAAATGGTGGCATTTCGGGGCCCAGCCTCCTGACTTCCTCCCAAAGCCTCATGGATTTCCCTCCATCCCAAGCCCCCCAACACCCTGCTGCCGCTGCCCCTTCCCCATGTGGGGCTTGCTTGAAGCAACTTTTCTGCTTGTCAGCAGCCCCACCAGATCCATCCCAAGCTGGTGGTTAGGGGGAGGGGAGGGGCTGTGGGTCCTGAGCTGGCAGTGGCCACGCTCACCTTTGATGGATGGCAGCTCTCTCAGTGGACAAGAACACCGGCATGTTCCTCCATCACCTTGCCTTGCCGTCTGCCTGCCTGCCTGCCTTTCCTACCCAGCCTCTGTAAAAGGGAGAGCAACAGCCAGTTGTTGCACTACATGCCGGCAGCGTTCCCTCTAAGCTGAGTGAGTGCAAGCTAGCTCACAGTCTTTTAGCCTCTGGCTCACACATTTTTGTCTCCGCTCAGGAAGGAGGGCTCCAGAGCCAACTAATTAATACAGCAGCCAAATCGCCTGCTCACAACTTTAATGCCAGTAGCTCACAAAGTAGAATTTTTGCTCACAGGGCTCCATAGCTTAAAGGGAGCATTGAATGCCGGTATGGGAGATGGGGCTTGTGGCCAGCTGACCAGGAGGAAGAAGAAAAAGTGGCCGCTGCAGGAGAGGAGACATCGCCTGCTTTTCCAGCCTGATTTCCTTGCCTGATTTCAGCCACCCTCCATCTCTGGGGAAGGCATCTGCCCTACTTGCCTGCTGGCGGAGCGCCGGGCAAAGCAGCCGTAGGGGGACCTGACCCCAGACAGCCAGGGGCATGTTGGGAAGCTTCCCTTTGAAATTAGTAAATGAGTGAGTTGGCAGGGGGGAAAGGACCAAGCTGGGGAAGCTTTAACTTTCATTTAATCAGCTTGGTGCCCCCTAAGAAATGTAAATGCCCCCTGAAAAAGGAAATCCTAGCTACAGGCCTGAGACACACGGGTGCTCCATGAAGGCAATGTCTTGCATAGGCCAATGATAGCATTTGTTGCTGTCCCCTCAGCTGTGCACCTGCCCCCTCACTGCTGCAATGGCCGCCTTGCTGCCTTTGGCTGCTGTTTCCTGGAACCTCAACAAAGGTGCCAGATCCTTCATCCCTATTCAGTCACACTCAGTCCCAGTAGCTGTTGTGTGCCAGCAAATCCCACCATGACCAGCTAGGTGGTGGTGGAAAGTCCTGTCAAGTCACAACTGATGCTGATGTATGGAAACCCTGTAGGGTTTTCAAGGCAAGATACCTTCAGAGGCTGTTTTCCATTGCCTCCCTCTGCACCTGAGAGCACCTGAGAGGCCCGCTGAAACCGCCACCGGAAAGATCACGGATAGAAGGAGAAAAAACCAGAAGAAGCCGAGCCGACGAGCTGTTCCAGAAGGAAGAAGATTGAATAACGTCCCTCGGGGGGGGGTCTGGAGCTTGGGAAGTCTCATAAAGGCACCTGGGTGCAGCCATGACATTGCAAGTCCAGGTCTGAGGGTTAGGGTATGCTGGAATTGTGCAATCGCCCCCAGCTCAAGTGGCATATTTGTCCTCAAGAAGAATTATTTTTTTATGTGAGCATCCAAGATGATGATGATGATGATGATGATGATGATGATGATGATGATGATGATGATGATGATGATGATGATGATGATGATGATGATGATGATGATGATGATGATGATAGACTGGATTTATACCCTACCCTTCACTACCAAGGGAGTCTCAGAGTGGCTTACAAACTCCTCTCCCTTCCCCTCCCCACAACAGACACCCTCTGTGAGGTAGGTGGGGCTGAGAGAGCTCTGAGAGAAACTGCTCTTTTCCAAGAACAGCTCTTATCAGAACTACGGCTTGCCCAAGGTCATCCAGCCAGGTGCAATTGGAGGAGTGGGGAACCAAACCTGGTTCTCCCAGATTAGAGTCCACACACTTAACCCCTACACCAGATGAGATCAGGCTAGGCAGGATCATCCAGGCCAGGGCACCTGATACGTAGGGTTGCAAATATCCTTAAGAAAAGAGATGTGGCTTTTGTTTGTCATTCTCTACAGTGTGATATACAACTAAGACGTTTAATTAAATTAACAATGGAGGGGAACAAAAGGGGGGGGGAACCCTTAGAAATTGGTATTTTACAATTAGAGGAAGGCTCTGTACTTAGCTGAGCAGAGTGATCATGTAAAGGTAAAGGATCCCTTGCTTGAAAGCCAGTCGAGTCCGACTCTAGGGTTGCGGTGCTCATCTCCGTTTCCAAGCCGAAGAGCCAGCGCTGTCCAAAGACGTTTCCGTGGTCGTGTGGCCGGCATGACTAAACACCAAGGCACACGGAACGCTGTTACCTTCCCACTGAAGTGGTACCTATTTATCTACTTGCAATTTCTTGCTTTCGAACTGCTAGGTTGGCAGGAGCTGGGGCCAAAGACGGGAGCTCACTCCGTCATGCGGCACACTTGGGTCTCAAACTGCTGAGCTACCGACCTTCCACAGCCTGCAGTTCAGTGTCTTAACCACTTGAGCCACCGCAGCTCCAGAGTGATCAGACATAACTCCAAAAAAGTAATGGAAATTTGCAGGCGTGCAGCTTACTCCTAAACGTAAATCACTAAAGAACACAGCACCAAAGAGAACATCTTTTTTCCTCTTCAAAAAGCCACCATGCTTAAGACTATGTAATAGAATGCAATGGAACATAGGGTAGGACTGTGGCTCCAGACATCTGCTTGGCATGCAAAAGGACCTGGGTTCAATCCCTGGTATCTCCAGTTAAAAAGGACCAGACAGGAGGTGACGTAAAAGGCCTCTGTTCTGAGACCCTGAAGAGCCGCTGCCAGTCTGAGAAGACAATACTGACTTTGATGGACCAAGGATCTGATTCAGTAGAAGGCAACTTCATGCGTTTATATATTCAATTTTCCCCCTATCTCTGTGAACTGGATGGAAAAAAAGAAAGAAGAATAGAAACATTGGCTTGGATTCGGCAGTAAATCTCCACTGACGGAAGTTCGGGGTTGCTATGTTTGGTGAGCCAGGTTTGTGTAGTGCTTAAGAGCTTGGACTCTAAACTGGGATAACTGAGTTTGATTCCCTGCTCCTCCACATGCAACTCCTGATGCAACATTGGGTAAATCACAACTTCTTTCAGAGCTGTTCTCTCACAAGTTGTAAGCCGCTCTGAGACTCCAAGTGAAGGGCGGGGTATAAATCCAATCTCTTCTTCTTCTTCTTCTTCCTGATGCAACATTGGGTCAATCACCACTTCTTTCAGAGCTGTTCTCTCACAAGCAGTTCTCAAGAGAGCTCTCTCTAGCTTTTCTGGAGGTTCTAACAGGGGAGCGCAGCTATCGTATACCCTTGACCGAAGATCAGTACACTCCTTCTATCTGGGATGGCCGTCCTCTTCAACCGAGCGCACAGCTTCGGGAGGGACACACATGGAGCGGTGAGGGAAGTAGGGGACACCGAATCAACCCTGGAGATCAATGGTGTGACAGATGTCACAGCCAGATCACCTTCACAGGGTGTCTACAGTGGGGAGGGGAAGGGAAAAGAGATTGTAAGCTGCTCTGAGACTCCTTCGGGTAGTGAAAGGCGGGGTATAAAACCAGTCTCCTCCTCCTTCTCATCCTCCTCCTCCATCATCATCATCATCATCATCATCATCATCATCATCATCATCATCATCATCATCATCATCATCATCATCTGCTGCTGCTGCTGCTGCTTCTGCTGCTTCTGCTGCTTTTAAATGGCAAGCCACCTCTGTTCATCTCCCGCTTTGAAAACCCTATAGGGTTACTGTAAACCAGCTGAGATTTGAGGACACTTTCCACTGCCACCTCCACCATCCATTAGCACCACCATATCTGACCCAAACCCACTGTGTGCTGAGCAAATGTGATCATTATATTATTAACAGTATCAACAGAAAGAGTAAGGAGTCACAGCACCAACTCGGTAGGACTAAATTATAAATTACTTAATGTTATGATAGTTGAAGGGTAAGTATAATATCAATCTGAGATTTAATTCACTGGTAAGTATAACCCTGACACAATTATAATTTTATATCCTCCAGGATAGCTTTAAAAATTTATCAAGCAAGAATCTTTACCCCTGACACATCTGTTTGATTTTTTTTCCCCGCACACAGATATTTAAGGAAAACGTTAGCAAGGGATTCTGGATCTTGTTCAAGGTTTCCCTAAATGTAAGGGGGCAGGAAAAGAAAAACAAAACAAAACACAATTATCTTGGGGGTAGAGATGCCTGTCTGATGGTAAGCATAGAATCCTAATTTATCTTCTTCACTATTGCCTTTCCTTTTATTTATGAGCTCATTTGACCAAAGGTCTCAATCTTAAACAACAGCAGAGTTAAGGATTATAACAACATAAAATATTGCATAAAACAGAACAGATCCAAAGATACATTATGTAATCATCAAAGCTGTCATGAGATTACAAATATCACAAAATAAGAGACTTTGGATACGTATAAAAATAGAAGATAAAATATCCCAATAGGATAAATTTACTAGCTTGAAAATATAGAAAATACCTTCTTCCCAAAAAGCCATGGAACCACCATGAATTTATATGGGGTTATCTCTATATCTAGGGGCTGCAGTGGCTCAAGTGGTTAAGATGCTGAACTGCAGACCAGAAGGTCGGTAGTTCAGCAGTTTGAGACCCAAGTGTGGCATGACAGAGTGAGCTCCCGTCTCTGGTCCCAGCTCCTGCCAACCTAGCAGTTCGAAAGCAAGAAATTGCAAGTAGATAAATAGGTGCCACTTCAGTGGGAAGGTAACAGCATTCCATGCCCCTCGGTGTTTAGTCATGCCAGCCACATGACCACGGAAACATCTTCAGACAGTTCTGACTCTTTGGCTTGGAAACGGAGATGAGCACCGCATCCCTACAGTCAGATTCGACTGGCTTTCGAGCAAGGGAAACCTTTACCTTTACCTATATCTCTATATCTAGGATCCGCGGTGGCTCAGAGGTTAAGACACTGGGCTGCAGACTGGAAAGACTGGAGTTCAGCAGTTCGAGACCCTAGTGCTGTGTGACAGTGTGACCTCCTGCCAATCTAGCAGTTCGAAAGCAAGAAATTGCAAGTAGATAAATAGGTGCCACTTCAGTGGGAAGGTAACAGTGTTCTTTGCACCTCAGCGTTTAGTCATGCCATCCATAAGACCACAGAAACATCTTCGGACAGCGCTGGCTCTTTGGCTCGGAAACGGAGATGAGCACCTCCCCCTAGAGTCGGATTTACCTTTATCTCCATATGTATTCTTTTTTTGCAATGATTTGTGCTGTTCTTTAAACAAAATCCTCTTCGGTTAATAAGATTATTATTGCAATCAAAGTTCAGGTTGCTTTCAGTAACATGCTTCTTGCTAATGGAGTTGCGTGCACAGTGCAAAAAGGAAGACCCAACATGAGATGGATTGACTTAATCAAGGAAGCCACAGCCCTCGGTTTGCAAGGTCTGAGAAAGGCTGTTAACCACAGGACGTCTTGGAGGTCATTAGTTCATATTGTCACCATGAGTCAGAACTGACTTGACAGCATTTAACACACACACACACACACACACACACACACACAGAGTGATCAGTCTAATCTCAGATATTTTTTTCTGTGTGGGCAAGGGCATGCTCAGTTGTGGCACTATTGTTTTTAATGGTATTCCAGGTAATGATACGAAGAAGAAAAAGAGAAGGAGGAGAAGGAGGAGGAGATTGGATTTGTACTCCACCCTTCACTACCCAAGGGAGTCTCAGAGCAGCTTACAAACTCCTTTCCCTTCCCCTCCCCACAACAGACACCCTGTGAGGTAGGTGGGGCTGAGAGAGCTCTTGACAGAA
>NW_015170997.1:142881-146659 GCF_001447785.1 Gekko japonicus | reverse complement strand
CCGGTTCTCCCAGATTAGAGTCCGCACACTTAACCACTACACCAAACGTAACCACTACACCAAACACTTTTATTGTTTTGGGTGAATGCTAGAATGACACCCTTATGAATTAATGTCACTTCCAGGTTGCACCGGAAGTGACGTCAATGCATTGCCAATGAGGGCTCCCACCAAAGGGGCTGGCCCCCACCTCAGGCTGCCAAACCTATAATATACTGACACCACCTCAGCCAAACTCCACCCCCTCCATGGACCATCATCTCCCCTCCCTTAAATTTATTGCATCCACAAATTCTACTTCTACGAAGACCTATATGTGACCCATATGTAGGAATCACAGATGCGGCCTGCTCTGTCTTCTTCCTTTCTTCACAACAGTACTGTTTCACTCACTAGGCCCGGCGCAGCCATGATGATTATGTATTTTATTTTAAAATGTCAAAAGTATATTTTAATCTCACTGTTTTCTTTTACTTTGGGGGAATATTGTTATAAGTCACCTTTTCTTCTTCCTGTGCAATAGTGTTCATTATATACCCTTAGCTTCAGTGAAAAGATCATTTCTCCTAATGGTAGCAATAATACCATGGTAAGTCAACTGTGATAAGATCAAGTCACATAAATCATGTTCCCTTTTCCTTCCCCCCCATTTTTTTCTATTCTATGATTAATGTCATGGGACATTTCTGTCACTGAAGTTCTGTCATCTCAACCACTGGAAATTCTTGTTCAGTCACTCTTCTGACATCCCATGAGGTAAAAGCCATATACTTTGAAGGATATCTACCACAACCATAAGGGCTAGAGACTTGGGTTTGGATTCTAAGAGGTTTATTAGAGCCAGTTTGGTGTAGTGGTTAAGTGTGTGGACTCTAATCTGGGAGAACCGGGTTTGATTCCCCACTCCTCCACTTGCACTTGCTGATGTGACCTTGGGTCAGCCACAAGCTCTGGCACAGCTGTCCTTGAAAAAGAGCAGTTTGTGTCAGAGTTCTCTCAGCCCCACCCGCCTCACAGGGTGTCTGTTGTGGGGAGGGGGAGGAGTTTGTAAGCCACTCTGAGACTCCAAGTGAAGGGTGGGGTATAAATCCAATCTCTTCTTCTGCTGCTGCTGCTGCTGATGATGATGATAATGATGTCACCTTCCTCTGGTTCCAGGTGCCTTGCCTTCCCCCAGTGGAAGAAGGTCTGCTATTTGCAGAACAAATCTATAGGATCCAACCTTTACTCTCTTTTATTTAAGCTAACATGCTCCAGAACACAATTCTGTGCTCAGATTCTGCATTTTCCCTATGTTCATAATCACAGCCTGAATTGTGCTTAATTTGTTATGGCATATACTTATACATGATGTTCTGGCCACAGATGTGTTTCATCGAGGTTAGCAGTAATTGCCTGTTTATATTGTGTCTGTTTTTTTCCTCACTGTGGCCAGCTGAAGACCTCTGGAAGTCACAGAAGGAGAAAGGGAAAATGGACACGGAGCTTCTGTTTTAAAGGGCAGCTCTGTGTTACACTTAATTGCAAGTAAATTCTGATTAATTCTAGGGAGGGGTATGCACTGGCCCATGAACTAAAGTTTGTGATGAATCTCGACCAGTTCATGGTTTGCGAACTCAAGTTCGCTGCAGCTCAACCGGCACAAACTGTTCACAAACTTTCAAGGGATTTGTGGCGATTCGTGGCAGTTTGTCAATGGATACATTTCCAGACTGTGGCGCTGAATCAAAATGTTTAACAAACGTCAAAGCAATGGCAGAGGGGGGGAACTTGTAGGTCAAATAGAAGAGCATCAGGAGGAGGTCCCTTGTGAGGTCCGTCCAACAGAACCTCCTGAACCTACTACTCTCATTTCCCCAGAAAGCACTTTCCAGGGGGCACCTTCTTTGGGGGGGTCATAACTCAGACCCCATCAATCCAATCCTTAATTACATTTGGAGGGCAGGTAGGGGAGAGTCAGCCAGAGATCCCCTATGAGTTTGGTGTCTCTAGCACGCTGAGGGGGATGTTGTACCACATCACAAACCTCACAAACTGAATCAGTTCATTTGGCACATAAAAGTTTCTGACGGTTCGTGGCTCACAAACTAGGCATGCCACGAACCACAGACTGAGCAGCATTTCCCCAGTTCCTGCCCATCCCTAATTTATTCTATGCTGAGATATTCCAATTCCTTCCATGTTTGGCACTGCAGCACCTCCCACGATCATTCTGAAGCTGGTGGCCAGTTTTGAAGCTTCTGTTTCAATTTACTGCCCCCCTATTTTTACCCTTCCTTTCTCCCCAGTGGGGGCCCAAAGTAGCTTACATCATTCACCTCTCCTCCGTTTTATACTCACAACATCCCAGTAAGGTAGGTTGGACGGAGAGTGTGGCCCAAGGTCACCCAGCAAACTTCCATGGCACAAATGGGGGTTCAAACCTGGGTTTCCCAGATCCTAGTCCAATACTTTAACAACTATACCATGCTTGCTGTCAGATTCCCTACCCCCCCCCCCTTTGGATAAGTTGTGCCTGCCACCAGCACTTTCACTTCTTTTGCAAAGAACTTGTGGGGAGGGTATCAAAATAATGTGCACCAGGGTGTTCTGGTTCCCTTCAGTTTTGGCACTGCACCTCCCATTGGTGTTCTGGTAGCCTGTTTTGAGGTTCCCTAGCATCGTTTTCTTCATGCCTGCCATTGGTGGATGGTCAAACACCTCATTTTATTATTATGAGTGTTGGCCAGATATAAGACAGAGTGAGCAATTAAAAAAACAACGTCAGGCATGCTCATATACATATCACAGGTGTGCAAAAAAAAAAAATCGGCCCAATTCAGATTCGGCAGAATCGAGCAGAATCAATTTCAGCAGGCAGAAAGACTCCCACATGTCAGTTTCGGCAGTACCATCCCATTGGGGAGTCTTTCCACCAGCCGAATGTCAATTTCGGTCCCATTATATCCTATGGGCCATTGAAGTAAATGGGGAAAACATAGGGCATATGCTTGAGGCTGGGGGGGAGGGGATTTGAGGGAGAGGCTCCAGACTTACAGGGTAGCTGCTGGAGCCTCTCCCCAAGATACCCACCAAGTGTCAAGAACATTGGACCAGGGGGTCCAATTCTACGGGAACCCCAAACAGGTTGCCCCCATCCCTTCCATTGTTCTCTATGGTGCGGGCGAAAAGGACAAGGAGCGATTTCTCACGAGAGCTGCCTCGCAGCACAGCCGCCATTTGCCTCGACACAAACATGTCAATTTCACACCCGAAGCTCCGGGGCTGCATTTTGACTCGCAGCTTCGCCCAATTTCCTCCGCAGTTTCGTGATCCTGGTTTTTGAGGATCATGAAACTGCGGAGGAAATCGGGCAAAGCCGCGGGTCAAATGCAGCCCCGCAGCCTCGGGTGTGAAATTGACATGTTTGTGTCGGGGCAAAGGGCTCTGCCCTGTGAGGCAGCTCTAGTGAGAAATCGCCCAAGGTTTAAAACTGAGGCGACAGAGCTATGCTGGCTGGTCCTAAAGATCCAGTGACCCCCAGGAATAAATGAGGCTGGAGAAGGTGGAAACTCCCGCTCTGCAAAGTTAGCGGATGGCTGCATACACACCACTATAAGCAGAATTAAAAGTATTTATTACTCCAGCCCAGGGGTCATTTCGTAGAAAAAGAGGTGCAGGAGCTCATTACCATAACTCATTTGCGTATGCCACACCCCCTGACATCACCGGAAGTGTGTCAGAAGGCAACATCCACCGCTCAGGCGCCACTGGACTCTTTTGGATTGCTAGCTAGGGG
>NW_015170997.1:136344-142835 GCF_001447785.1 Gekko japonicus | reverse complement strand
TCGGGTGTGAAATTGACATGTTTGTGTCGGGGCAAAGGGCTCTGCCCTGTGAGGCAGCTCTAGTGAGAAATCGCCCAAGGTTTAAAACTGAGGTGACAGAGCTATGCTGGCTGGTCCTAAAGATCCAATGACCCCCCGGGAATAAATGAGGCTGGAGAAGGGGGAAACTCCCGCCCTGCAAAGTCAGTGGATGGCTGCATACACACCAGTATAAGCAGAATTAAAAGTATTTATTACTCCAGCCTGTAAGACGTTCTCCTAGCCTCAACCAGGGCCAGTGCTTTCTCGGACCTGGCCCCAGCCTGGTGGAACATGCTCCCAACTGAGATCAGGGGCCTGTTGCAGTTTCACATGGCCTGCAAAACAGAGCTGTTTCGCCAGGCCTTTGGGTGACGCAGAGGGCATCTACCATCTGGCCTCCCTGTTGCTGCTGCTGCTGTATGCTGCTATGAATGAGACCTTCATGGCTTGGCTCCGTCCCATTCATTCCCGGCTGTACGAACTGAAAACTAAAAATTTCTACACCACCCACCTTAACTGTTTTTAACTGGTTTTATTGTATTAATTTAGTGTTTGATATCTATTTAAAAGGAGCTGCGGCGGCTCAAGTGGTCAAGACGCTGAACTGCAGGCTGTGGAAGGTCAGTAGTTCAGCAGTTCGAGACCCAGGGTGCCGCATGACGGAGTGAGCTCCCATCTCTAGTTACAGCTCCTGCCAACCTAGCAGTTCGAAAGCAAGAAATTGCAAGTAGATAAATAGGTACCACTTCGGTGGGAAGGTAACAGCGTTCTGTGCGCCTTGGTGTTTAGTCATGCCGGCCACATGACCACGGAAACGTCTTCGGACAGCACTGGCTCTTCAGCTTTGAAACGGAGATGAGCACCGCAACCCTAGAGTCGGATTCGACTGGCTTTCGAGCAAGGGAACCTTTACCTTTACTTATCTATTTAATGGAATCATGTTAAGATTGTCTTGGAATTCATTGTTGTGACACTGAGCTCGCTTGTAGGTAGAGCAGGATATAAATCGAAATAATAAATAAATACATAAATAAATAATCAATCTCATTATACCAGGTTTATTCTGGCAGCTTTGGACTGCATAAAAGTTAATATGCAACTTTTTATATTCTATATGTGAAAATCTTAGATCTAAATAAAGACAGTGATTAGATATATTTGTTTGTTTGTTTGTTTTACTTTGGGGGTTCTAAAATGGTTCTGGAGCCATTTAAAACATTCTGAAACCCACTTGACCTAACATACTTTGGAAACAATAGCCACATTCTTACCCACTTAATTAGCTATACTGTGCTAAAGGTCGCAGTATGGCAGTTGGGGGAAATGTGTATCTTGATATGGAAAAAAATGATGGTTATTATACAAATTGCTTTTATTTAGTAGCAAACATAAGAACTGTATTTACTGTCTGCCCCCCAAATTAGGTTCATATTTCATTCCCTGGCTTTACATGCCATCGCCTAATGAAAAGAAACTCTTCTGAATATCAATGAACTTAACTGGAAAATTTCTGTCTTAATGTTATTCAGTCAGACTGCTTTGCAACCACCACACTGCAGCCAAACCTTTCCCGTCCGTAGAGAGCAGGTGGTATTTGGGGCTACTCTCATACACCCACTCGGCTGATGTAAAATATCAATGGAATCTTGTGTCTTCTGCTCAGATTCTAAGTTGCAACTCGTTTCCAGTCACTGGACTGTGGGAGCTGATAGAAATGAAGGTAAAGATCCGAGTTGTCCATTCAAGAGCTGGTGTGAAGTGGTGTTGGACTGGGAATTGGGAGACTTGGGTTCAAATCCGCACTCTGCCATGGTGATTTTAGGACAATCACATGCAGCCTGACCTGCCTTATGGGGTTATTGTAGTAGTAGTAGTAGTAGTAGTAGTAGTAGTAGTAGTAGACTGGGATTTGTTCTGTTGCAAGTCAGACGTGATCCGGACGGCATTTTTCCCCACTTGGCTTGGCTTGGCTGGATGATGTCAGCTCTTCCTCTCCAGGACTCTTCGGGTCGCAGCTCCATACTGAGGACATGAGGACAAGAATGTGACAGGCAGGTGCCTGTTTTCCATTTTGAAGTCTAATAGATTTTCTCTGCCATGACCCAGAAAATATTCTCTTTTTTGTGAGTATTTGTGTATGTGTGTGTGTGTATGTGTGTATACGTGGAAGTCATGATTGACTTCTGGAAACACCTAGTGGGGCTTGGATGTTTCAGAGAGGTGGCTTACTGTTGCCTGCCCCTACATCCCAGCCCTGGTATTCCTTGGAGGTCTCCCTTCCAAGTAGTCGCCAGGGTCTGAGATCTGACAAGACCGGGCTTGTCTGGGTTATCCAGGTCAGGGTGACCCAGAAAATATTCTTTGCTTGTGACTCTTGGTTTGAGTCTCAGCACTATTACCCAGATGGAACTGAGTTATTCTGTGAAATCCTTGCTAGTCATAGAATATCTGGGAGGGAAGGTGGCATCAGTCAGATCTCAGAATCTAAGCGGGGTCAAGGAAGATAGATCAAGATGGGCAGCTGTGTTAGTCTGTCTGTAGCAGTCGAAAAGAGCAAGAGTTCAGCAGCGCCTTAAAGACTAACCAAATATGTTGCAGGGTAGGAGCTTTCATGAGCTCACTTCTTCAGATACAGCTAGAATGGGAGTCCATCTGTCCTATTTATTGGAAAATTGGAGTGATTTCAGATGCCGAATGGCATTAGCAGGCAAATGACAACTGCAGGTGAATGACAATAGCAGGCTTGATTGGATTTAGGTGAGATATGCAGAGGGGCGATAGGCGTGGGGAAATCAGCACTGGTAATGAGACAGGAAACCTAGGTCTTGATTTAATCCAGGTGGATGCATTGTCTTGAGCTTCATTATCAATTGCAATTCAGCAGAGACTGCAGAGAAAGGCAATGGCAAACCACCTCTGCTTCTCACTTACCATGAAAGCCCTATTCTGGAGTCCCCACAAGTCAGCTGAGACTTGGCAGTCCTTTACACACACGCAGCAGGGTATCTGTATCCAAGCCAAGATCTGGATGCTGCCCTGGATTGCTATTTCTTCCTGATTAGAACCCTGTCTCTAGTAGAAGGAGACTTCAGTCAAAAATAGATCACAATAAGGAGTGTTTGGTTTATTTAATGTGGAATGTTGTTCTAAACCAGGAGTGTCAAACCCGGAGGGCTTCTGTCAGGCCCGCAGTGGAACTGGCTGTCTTCTGCTTCTTCTTCCCATTCTGCTGCTGCTGTGTCATCGTAAGTTTGCAGCTTACAGATACGCACCTGAACAGCATACTCAAGATTGCAACAGCACAGCCATTTTGATGCAATAATTCAGAGCAAGAGGTGTCGGTTATCAGACACTGTTAAAGAAACAAAATATTGCAAGAGTGCTCATGTTTTAAGCATGTTTTTATTTTAATTTTAAAAACCCTATGTGTTTGTGTCCTTTATAAAGCTTATATCCCCACTACCTGGCATTACATTTTATGACACACATGGCCCGGCCCAACAAGGTCTTATTTATGTCAGATCCAGCCCTCATAACAAATGAGTTTGACACCCCAGTTCTAAACCTTACAAAAGCTGAAGGGAAAATGTATATAGCAACATTGTGGAAACATCTTTTAAACAATTTTGCAGAGCTTGCTTGCTTTCCGTCCCTAGCCTTGCTACACAAAGCCTTTGTTTTGCCACAATACCTTTTTCAAAAGACACACGTTGGACTGGTTTTATTTTACTTTTGTCTAAGAATATGTTCAAGAGGAACACCTCTCCTCTGGGTGGGGAAAAAAGGCTTAAAGAGATGCAAGTAATCAGACCCAGGATAATTCAGGTGTCCTTACCGTTATTAAGCCTCTGCCCTCAGGGCATTGTCTAAGACAAGAGAAGCACGAAAACTGCCCTAACCGGGGGAAATGGCAGTATAAAACTGCACAGGATGGATAGATATGGCTTGTCTCCCATTTCTCTCATTCCTTAAATTAATTGCAAGTATGTGAAGACCTTTTGGAATTGGAGGTCTAATGCATAAAGTGCTGCAGTGATAACGGGCTTTGCTGTGATCGTTTCCCCTTACATTCCATTGACAAGAAGCCCTATGGGTACGGTGAATTATGGGACCACAGCCATCACTTGAGAACTGATGTTGTGTAGAAGCTAAGAGATTAAGCCGTGAGCCATGAAGTCCCCCGTTTCTTCTTTACCTCTTTCACAGACTCACTAGCAAGCCACATTAAGTAACGCTGACATACCTGACAGGATAGCTCTAAGGATTACCAAAACATATATAGAGTAAATACTGCAAAATACTACGCAAATACTATATATTGGTCCCGGTCAGACGTGCCGGAAAACGTCGGGGGGGGGGGAGTGCGGCTATTTGCACCGTCACATTCTGATCTGCTATTATGCGATTAGATGCGATGGCAGCTTCCCCGCAGCAAAGAGGACGACGGGGGAGAAAGCCGCGCGCTGGCGTGATCACATGACGGGAGGCTTCCATAGGCTGCCCGTGGCAAAGTGTTTGCCACTACATTCGTTGAGGTAGGTTTTTTTACTGCACGGCTTCAGCGGCTTGCCACGGGTTCACCACCGGAGTGCTACGCCTCCCAGATGTTCCCGTGTGATCGTGCCGGATACTCCGCGGGACTCCCGTGCCATCAGCAGGGCAAATGCTCCATGTGAACAGGGCCATTTATTATTTTCAATTTGTATATCGCATTACGTTTGCTTAAAAATTTTGGTTGGCCCCCAATGGAGAAGAAAATTGCAGGGCTTTAAAAAAAAATGGTGCTGGAACTCTCAAGATGGAAATGACATTTTCAATCTGTATACTGAAAACTGATGAACTTTTAAATGTTTTAAAAAGAATTTTGTCAAAGAGGCTTTGGAACTCTGGCACATTCCGCCAGAAAAAATGCCCTGGAAATTGAATCGAGACTTACGATTTAGGTGTCTCTGGTTGGTTCTATGGATGGTACTCGTTTTGGTGCATATTGGAAAGCATATTCCCAACTTTCGCCCTCAATCTGAACTGCTTGTCATGGTCACTAATTAATGTTTGAAATGACCATATTTACACTGTGGCAACACTCCTGTCACACTCGGTATTTGTGGTGTGATGGTATAAGAGCAATAATTAGCTTAACCTTTTTTTAAAAAATCAGGGAAGTGCACTTTATCATAGTCAGAAAACAGAGGGAGAAGAACCACTAGGTCACAAGTTGCAGAACATTTTCTCAATCCACTGCCCCCCCTTACTCATCTGCCTCTGCCTGTAATTCCAAAAGGCACATAGAAGAAAAGCAATCTGTTTGAATTGAGACTGACTATTTAAGGCCCTGGTCACATGGGCCGGATATTCAGACCCAGGATAATTCAGGTGTCCTTACTTACCGTTATTAAGCCTCTGCCCTCGGGGCATTGTCTAAGACAAGAGAAGCAGGAAAACTGCCCTAACCGGGGGAAATGGGAGTATAAAACTGCACAGGATGGGTAGATATGGCTTATCTCCCATTTCTCTCATTCCTTAAATTCATTGCAAGTACGTGAAGACCTTTTGGAATTGGAGGTCTAATGCATAAAGTGCTGCAGTGATAACGGGCTTTGCTGTGATCGTTTCCCCTTACATTCCATTGACAAGAAGCCCTATGGGTACGGTGAATTATGGGACCACAGCCATCACTTGAGAACTGATGTTGTGTAGAAGCTAAGAGATTAAGCCGTGAGCCATGAAGTCCCCCGTTTCTTCTTTACCTCTTTCACAGACTAAGCCTCGGGTTAGCCACAGGAGCTCTACGCTTCCCAGATGTTGCAGTTTGGTCGTGCCCGGAAAATCCGCCTATCTTCCGTCTCTGTGGCGTGGCTAATGCTCCGTGTGACCGCAGCCTAAATGTCTCTGTGTACCTTCTGTGTTTTCTCATTATGCTTATAAATCTGCTTCTCTCTCTGTTTATTGATGTATTCAGAAGTATACCTCAGATGAAGCCAATGAGAAGTCTTATGCCATGACACCAGGAATATTGCCTAATGATAGAAATAGTAATGGCACCAATTTCAAAAAAATAAAAATAAAAATAACATGGCAACTGCGATGAGTAGTTCAGGGGCTGCCAACCATAACGGCAACAAGCAAAACTGCAGTGATCTGACCCTGCAGATTTTGTCTACTGCACATGTGCAAAGCTGCTTGACACAATCTTGATGACCATCAAGGAGATCCAGTCAAGAGTTTTCCTCACATCTATTTGAGGAAATTGAAGGTAAGCTCACCTGGTGATCATACTCATATTGAACTTTGCAGCATGTTGTCAGCAAGCTGCCATGTTTTATCAAATGTATATATGCTTAACCTGTAAGTGCCCTTTAACCCTACTTTCCTTTCTGTAATAACTGCATATGTTGATAGTTGTTGCCTAGCACCCCAAGCGCATGCTCACAGACAAGCAATGAGTTAGTGATTGTAAAAACAATTAGAGG
>NW_015170997.1:135592-136263 GCF_001447785.1 Gekko japonicus | reverse complement strand
AAAGAATTTTGTCAAAGAGGCTTTGGAACTCTGGCACATTCCCCCAGAAAAAATGCCCTGGGAAATTGAATCGAGACTTACGATTTAGGTGTCTCTGGTTGGTTCTACGGATGGTACTCGTTTTGGTGCATATTGGAAAGCATATTCCCAACTTTCGCCCTCAATCTGAACTGCTTGTCATGGTCACTAATTAATGTTTGAAATGACCATATTTACACCGTGGCAACACTCCTGTCACAGTCGGTATTTGTGGTGTGATGGTATAAGAGCAATAATTAGCTTAACCTTTTTTTAAAAAATCAGGGAAGTGCACTTTATCATAGTCAGAAAACAGAGGGAGAAGAACCACTAGGTCACAAGTTGCAGAACATTTTCTCAATCCACTGCCCCCCCTTACTCATCTGCCTCTGCCTGTAATTCCAAAAGGCACATAGAAGAAAAACAATCTGTTTGAATTGAGACTGACTATTTAAGGCCCTGGTCACATGGGCCGGATATCGCAGGGGGGAGGTGTGGCTGTTTGCCCCAGAGCGAACTACCATGCAGCCGCCGGATCAAACGTCCCGCCGACATCCTGTGGTTCGGGGGGAGGTGCCGATCAAAAGTCACTCCTGCGGTGTAGCAAAGAAGCGGCGTGTTGGGGGTTGTGTTTTTTTTTAACCACCGTGTGT
>NW_015170997.1:119760-135507 GCF_001447785.1 Gekko japonicus | reverse complement strand
AGGAAGCCTCGGGTTAGCCACAGGAGCTCTACGCTTCCCAGATGTTGCAGTTTGATCGTGCCCGGAAAATCCGCCTATCTTCCGTCTCTGTGGCGTGGCTAATGCTCCGTGTGACCGCAGCCTAAATGTCTCTGTGTACCTTCTGTGTTTTCTCATTATGCTTATAAATCTGCTTCTCTCTCTGTTTATTGATGTATTCAGAAGTATACCTCAGATGAAGCCAATTAGAAGTCTTATGCCATGACACCAGGAATATTGCCTAATGGTAAAAATAGTAATGGCACCAATTTCAAAAAAATAAAAATAAAAATAACATGGCAACTGCGATGAGTAGTTCAGGGGCTGCCAACCATAACGGCAACAAGCAAAACTGCAGTGATCTGACCCTGCAGATTTTGTCTACTGCACATGTGCAAAGCTGCTTGACACAATCTTGATGACCATCAAGGAGATCCAGTCAAGAGTTTTCCTCACATCTCTTTGAGGAAATTGAAGGTAAGGTCACCTGGTGATCATACTCATATTGAACTTTGCAGCATGTTATCAGCAAGCTGCCATGTTTTCTTACGCACAGCCACAAACACCCAAACTTCCTTGGTAGATAACTTGGATTGGGTCTCCAGGAATTTCCTGGAGAAGTTGGCATAACATCACAGACAAGCAGCTTGTTAGTGAAACACAAAACAATTCAAGGGCAGGTGGAGAGATAAAGATTATTACTGTAGTCAGCTTGGAATTTGCTTTTCTTCATAGCATGGGAACAGAGATGTTTTGGATTACATGGACCGTTCTGATTCCCAGCACTTTGGCGCTACTTTCTTCCCTGGCGGGAATATGACCCATTGGTGTAGAGGCTGTTTGAATTCCTTTCATATTACATGCACGGTTCCCTCCATGTCATTCTAATCAGAAACCTTGTTAGTGAATCATCCTTTCAATAAAGTCGTCCTCTTAACTGAGAAGTGACTCGTTGATTGATGGCAGCCTTACACATGTCTAACTATAAGAGTTCTTCCAATGGCACTGAAGAGCAGATCGGAACAAAATAGTTCTACCACTTACATACTTTCTTCATTGTAGCTTTCCATGGAGAGCCACCTGTCTCTCATGCCCACTCCAGCCACACGGTTAATTGAGTTCTAACATGTCCTGAATACTTCACAAATGTGTGGAATTAATAAGGAGCCATTAAATTTACTACACTCTATGACACTCTAATTGCAGTTGTCTTATGATGAGTTTATAAGTAGTCACTATATACAGCTGCAGCCCCTTCCTCCTTTTCTAGAGGGCATTCTGGGGGGAAAAAGACACATTCTGAAAGCAGAGAGCTAACCTAAGAGGGTAGAAAGTTAACCTAAGAGGGCTTTGTATGTTCAGTAAAGCTTCAGGGAGGTGAGAATGGAAGGACGAGTAGGAATTCCATGAAGGCCTTCATGTTGTTGAACTGATTGTAACTATTGTTATATGGGGACTTTTCCCCGATCAGGTCATGGGTATTAGAAGAAGAAGAAGAGATTGGATTTATGCCCCACCCTTTACTCAGAGTCTCAGAGCAGTTTACAATCTCCTTCCTTCTTCTCACCACAACAGACACCCTGTGAGGTAGGTGGGGCTGAGAGAGCTCTTTCGAGAGCTGCTCTTTCCAGGCCTCTGAGAGAACTGTGACTAACCCAAGGTCACTCCAGCAGCTGCATGTGGAGAAGTGGGGAATAAAACATGGTTCTCCAAGACTAGAGTCCGTGCTCCTAACCACTACACTAAACCAGCACCCTACTGAAGTATAAAATGTGGAAAAATAAGCAATGATGGTAGTAGATTCTTGGGAGTAATCCCCATTGAATAGCCTTAAGGAGGATTCTGAGTAGACCTGTTTAGGATTGTTTTCTAAATGTGTAAACTAATGTGCAAGAGGGAGAACTCCCTGAATTGTACACGTTTGATGATAACTCACGTGTGTGCCCCAACAGGGCTTATATGTGCTTCTCAGTTGGAAGCAAGATGTGCCTCCAGACCTTCAGGGCAGCTTTGATTTCTCTGCATTTTCCAATAGGAGCATCTTGTGGAAATCAGACCTAGCAGCCCCAGAATTTTAGGGCGTGGATCTAAGCATGCTTCGCTCCAGATAAGAATATTTCAATAAGTATACTTAGTGACGAATCAATTGGAAAGCAATGTTCGAATATACGATAAAGAACAGATGGCAGTCAGTCCATTGTTTGGCATACAAGATTGTTCCTCTGGACCAGTTTCAAGATATTTATATTCATGCGATGAGATGGGAAGAAGCCAGATGGTTCCTGGTGAAATTTGTTTAGTGAAACCACAGCTTCCACTGAGGTGGGGACAAACAAACGCTATTTGTGTGGTGTGTGACAGCAGAACTAGATATTGTGGCAGAAACAAAGATGCCGTTTGGCACCTCCATGTCTCCCAATGCCTTGGTGACCCATAATGAAAACTAGTGCTTGATGGAAGGCGACCCTGCAGAAGTTCCTCTGGCTCCACCAGCACCAGGAATGACCTCAAGGAGGGAAACACACAGCTTGAGCATCGCATGACACGATGTGCTTCATGCGTCATTATAGGAAGGAAGGGGGAGACGACACATATGAATGCTTCATGGGTGTCTAACTTCTACTGCAGCCCTGGCTGTCTAAAGTCTGATTGTGGGGGAAAGGTTTTTACTTTACTTATGGTGCAATAGTCTTCCAGTGTCAGATGTGTTCACTTTTAGAGGTGCAGTTGCTCAGTTACTAATCGTTAACGATGCCTGAAGTGTTAGATCCAGACTCAGTTTTCCAATGGCTGAATGGAACTTCCCTGCCTTCCCCGTTTTCATTGAAGCTTACTGATTTCCATGGACAGCTGCTTCTTGGTGATAGGGGACCCAGAGGAATGACATAAGGGCTGTGTGTGTCTGCTGTTACACAAGAAATTGCCTTATACTGTATCAGGCCCTTGGTTCATCATGGCCGGTGTTGTCTACGTAGATTGCTAGCAGCTCTCCAGCGTCTCAAACAGAGGTCTTCCATGTCACACACACACACACACCTCTGATAGCCCAAAGTCAGCCAGGCTTCTGTAGTGGTTAAAGGGTTGGACTAGGACCTGGGAAATGTAGGTTTCAACCCCCACTTGGCCACAGAAGCATTGCTACAGGACCTTGGTCCAGTCACACACACTCAGCCTAACCTACTTGACAGGGTCGTGAGGATAAAACACAGGAGAGGAGAATGATGTAAGCCATTTTGGGCCCCCATTAGGGAGGAAGGTGGATATAAACTAAAAATAAATAAAAATAAGTCCATAAAGTCATCCACGGCCTGCGTGGTGTAGTGGTTAACAGCAGCAGACTCTGGTCTGGAGAGCCAGGTTTGGTTTCCCCTGCTCCTCCTCCACATGGAGCCTGCTGGGTGACCTTGGGCCTGTCACGGACCACGGTTCTCTCAGAACCCTCTCAGCCCCACCTACCTCACAAGGTGCCTGTTGCGGGGAGAGGAAGGGAATGGGATCATTGATTCGACTTGATTTTAATGGGATTTTTACAGAAATGACCGTCAGAAGGGAATGTGATTGAAAGCCATTTTGAGACTCCTTAAGGTAGAGAAAAGTGGATTATAAAAATCAGCTCTTCTTCTGTCTTTGTGACTGAGGGAATTTGAACCCAGGACCTCTGGTCCTAGTCAGGCACTCTGCCCACTGCACTACACTAGCTCTTACTTGTTCTCCCGCTTCTTTATCACCAAGGAGAGATGTTGAGGGAATGCCTTATCTTGCATACTTCTGCCTTTTGCTTAGAATTGTCACAAAACGGTATCCCTCCGACTTCATGCCTTTAAACCAATTTTTCACATTTTCTTTTCTCTCTCTTTCCCCTTCTGCTATTTCTACCACCCGAGAATCCATTTCATGCATCTGACAGAGTGAGCTCTAGGCTGAAAAAGCTTATGCTTCAATAAATCGGTTAATCTTTAACAGTGCCGTAAGGCACCTTTTTGCTAGTTCCTGCAACAGACCAGCGGCTACCCTCACTGGCCTTTGTATGCCTGAAACTCTAAAGCTTGGTATATCTTTAACAATCCAAAGAAATATAAGGGCTTCTTTTGGCAGACTGAAAATAGAAATGAAGTCTTTTGCACAGGGACTAGTAACTTTAAATCAGAACAGACAAATGAAAAGGGAAACGTTGGGCAACAAGACAAGTAAACACCATTAATCTTTAACTAGGATTTCTTTATGGGAGCCAAGAATTTAGCAAGACGTGGAAGGGCATGTTTTTTTCTTCAAGTCCTGCAGATGGAGCTCTTACACTATCAATTTGCTGATAACACCAAATCTGTTATTTTCTGCATCAATACATAGCTACACATACTTAGTTTGTTCGCATGTGTTCATTTTGTTTGTTTAAAAGGTTATTTATTCAGACAATGATTTAAATGCAGGTAATTCCCATCTATTTTGTACAAATTTAAAATAATTGTATTTGAGTCATAGAACTGTTAGTTTAGTTGGCCGGGAATGATACATCATTCCAGCAACAGACTGGGTTTTGTTTAGAAAAAGAAAAAAAATACCATACTGAATCAATCTTCATGAATCTGACCAAATGATATGCAATGAACACCCCTGCCCACAAATTAGTAGAAAAAAATTGTTGGAATCTTTTGTATGAGATTATTGGAATATGATTTTGACTCTCTTTTTTGTTAAAAAAATCAATAAGATAAGGGTATCAATAAGAGGGGGGGAAGGTTATATCTTTTCCATTATTGATATAAGAATGGTAGTTCAGTGAATGCTGTGTAATTTGAAGTTATAAGCAAACAAAAGAATAATCATATATTATTTGAAATACCATGTACTTCACAAGGTGGGTTCTTTTAAAATAAATAAATCACAACCATGCCCAGTTCTTCCATCAGCACAATAACACATCAGATAGAACTAGATGCATGCTTCTAGGTTTTTAACCCCTCACACACACACTGGGGGGGGAATCAATTTTGCAAACATATCTTCCCTAAAATCTATGTCAGTGAATTCTATATCTGTCAGGCTTCTTCATACATCTTCCATCAATGTCCTACTTCCACTCGGGCAATTAGAGTGGCCAGCTAATTGGAGCCTTGGTCTTGTTCAATGGGTAGGAGTAGCAATCCAAGGACCTCTTCAGCTGTCCAACAAATAGCTTTACTCTTTACCCAATGATTTACTGACCTGTGACAAATGTTGCCTTGGAGAAGCATGTTATGAAACGAGATAAATTCCTGGTTCTGGTGACCCACAAATGTTAGCCTTTAGTCTTAATCGTGCTTTGTCACAGGCCTTTCCAATTATCAGTGGTTTCCTTCCTCTCAGCTCAAAAACTCCTCCAACATGTTTAGTGGTGCATTTCTGTTTCATATTTCAAAGAACGGGCTGATTCCAATCCTATACATATATGGAGTTGTGGCTCAGTGAGTAGCTCATGATTTCTGATACTGGCTTAACAGACCCTAAATTACCATAATTAGTGGAGTGGGCTCCAGTGAGACTATGACTCTAACCATAATTAGTTTCATTAAACCATGTTTTTACATGGCTTCTGAACTGAACCAACATCTTTGCAATTCCCAAGGCTCTAGCCAAAAATAAATTTCTCTTATACTCTTCTTAAGCTGTATAAAATTAATATGTAATTCTTTGCCAATTCAATAGCCAAAACACCTATCAGCAACATGTTTACCATGTTATGTGACATGACCAAATATTATATCCGGAACCTGTGACAATCAGATTTTGTGTCAGATCACTGACTTGAAGAAGTCAGTCACAAACATGTTTTGAACAGGGAAAGTTCATGCTATTATGCAGAGCACAATATTCCACGCGAATCCTTCCACGTTTAGAAATGTTTGTTTCATCATAGCCATCTTCTGAGTTACGTGGTTAGTTATGTCATATTTAGACTCAGAGTACTGCAAAACAGCTGACTTGAGAGGATCAGCTAAGAGTCAGCTTCCCCTATTTCTATACACTGCTGTGTCCCAGTTCCACAAGGTTGGGATACGGAACCATCTACCAGACTGGGAGATCAGAAACCCATTCCCAGGAGATGAGGGTTCCCCCCCCCCCCACATGCTGGACTTATTCCTGCTTTTCTTGGCAATTGATCCACAAGCACTGGAATTGGTTTGGGCGTAGTTCTTCTGCACATCAGCCCTACTTCTGCATTTCCACAGTTGTGAAGCCAATTAATTGTCTTCCATACATCCTCAAATAATAAGGATTTTCAAGGGACAACTGCAATGTTCCCTCTAAGCTGAGTTAGTGTGAGCTAGCTCACAGGTTTTTTAGCCTCCACTTCACACATTTTTGTCTTCGCTCAGGAAGGATGTCTCCAGAGCAAACTAATTTATTTATGCAGTGGCCAAATCGCTTGCTCCCAACTTTTAATGCCAGTAGCTCACAAAGTAGAATTTTTGCTCACAAGACTCCACAGCTTAGAGGACGCATTAAACAGCTGTCATCATCTGTGTGGTCATTGGTGGGGACAAGGCACCTCCCTTTTTTTTTAAAGAACAGACCTAAAAAAAATGATATACTGTTGTAAAGACTCCCTGAATTGACAGCTTTCATTTTTTTAAAAAAGTCTCTAGACTTATCGGCAACATGTTCCCTCTAAGCTGAGTCAATGTGAGCTAGCTCACAGGTTTTTTAGCCTCCACTTCACACATTTTTGTCTTCGCTCAGGAAGGATGTCTTCAGAGCAAACTAATTTATTTATGCAGTGGCCAAATCGGTTGCTCGCAACTTTTAATGCCAGTAGCTGACAAAGTAGAATTTTTGCTCACAAGACTCCACAGCTTAGAGGATGCATTAAACAGCTATCATCTGTGTGGTCATTGGTGGGGAGAAGGCACCTCCTTTTTTTTTTTAAAGAACAGACCTAAAAAAATGATATACTGTTGTAAAGATAAGTTAAGCAGACTCCCTGAATTAACAGCTTTCATTTTTTAAAAAAAATTCTCTAGACTCTTATCTTGGTGAGTCATGCCTTCTTTCTTATATCTCCCTGAGAGAAGGTGCCACGGAATTACTTAAACAAAAACAACAAAACTGAAAGCTGGGAATTCAGAGAACCTGCTTAACTTATCATATCAATATTTGAGGCCCTTTAAAAATTTAAAAAATGGGGCAGGAGAGGGTGTGGTTTGACGATGAGAAGACGGGGACGGCAAAGGATGAGATGGTTGGACAGTGTCATCGACGCAACGAACATGAAATTGAGCCAACTTCAGAGGACAGCGGAAGACAGGCGGGCCTGGCGTGATCTGGTCCATGGGGTCACGAAGAGTCGGACTCAACTGTGCGACTGAACAAAAAAAAAATTATTCTGTATTTTGTATTATACCCATTCAATAGATTTGCTGTGTAATAATTATTGCATAACATCCATATTGACTTGCATTATGATTTGTTCGTTTGTAAAAAAAAAATGTAAAAAAAAATTAAAAGTGGGCTGGAGGTGAAAAGGCGACTGAAAATCGGCTTCTGGGAAAAGATTGGGGTAAAAATGGCCTCTAAAGAACAGGGGGGGGGAGAGAGGTAAACAAAAATTACAATAACAAAACCAGAAACTAAAGGCACAAACAGGCATGCAGAAATCAGGGGACAAACTGAAGCAGTATTGGCTCAGGAGGAGTGGCAGGGAAAAAAATGTGGGAAAGCCCTGGGAACCACTGAGAAACAGCTTTTGATTCCCCCCCCCCCGTCTCCCTGCATGCTGCACATATTGAGCAGGTACGAATGCCCAAGGAGCTCACTGATTGCAACTGGTGATCAGAACATGAGCCAAAGCCACAGGTGTCTCTCTCTACCTCTGGTTCCATCTATCTGGAACACTGAAAGAAAGCCAGATGGGATTCAGTATGACAAAGGAAGAAGGAACCTTCGCCAGGCATTTGCCTTCTTCTCGGTTTCCAGTCCTCTCTCTTTTCAGTAGCCGGCAGTTATCTCTCCCTTCAGTAGCTAGCAGAAGACAAGAGAGGAGACCAAAACTCATGGCACTCCACCCTGGGAGACATCCTTCAAAGTTCGAAAGAAGGCCAGCTAGGATGCTCCTCACTCATAAAGATCTTAATTGAAGAAAAATAATAATTAAGGAAAGATTACCTCAGAATTTCATCAAACCCTACCATGAAGGCATCTGAACAGGTTCATTTTGAAGGACTATCTGTGCCCCTTCAGTGTGGTGGTGGAAAGTGCTGTCCAGTCATAGCTGACTTATAGCGACCCCCTGGAGTTTTCAAGGCAAGAGACATTCAGAGGTGGTTTGCCATTGCCTGCCTGTACATCATTACTCTGGTATTCCTTGTTGGTCTTCCATCCAAATAGTAACCAGAGCTCACCCTGCTTAGCTTCGGAGATCTGATAAGGTCACGCTAAAAGCCAGTTTGGTGTAGTGGTTAGGAGCACAGACTCTAATCCGGGAGAATCGGGTTTGATTCCCCATTCCTCCACATGCAGCTGCTGGTGAGACCTTGGGTCAGTCACAAGTTCTTTCAGAGCTGTTCTCTCAAGGGCAGTTCTCGAGAGAATTCTCTCAGCCCCACCTACCTCACAGGGTGTCTGCTGTGGGGAGGGGAAGGGAAAGGAGATTTGTAAGCTGCCCTAAGGCTTCTTTGGGTAGTGAAGGGCAATCTCCTCCTCCTCTTCCTCCTTCACCTTGGCCCCTCTTATTTGTGGGAGCACCACTCTCCCTGTGCTTCACCATGACAACCTCACTCAGGTCAGCAGGGGCTTCTGCAGGTGCCAACCTGCAAATGGGCAAAATCCACAACTGCCCCTACATGTACTTTCTCTGTTGTGGCTCCCACCCTGTGGAATGGCCTGCCCAATAAGGTCAGGAAAGCTCCCAATCTCCTGGACATCCACAAACTATGCAACACTATTAAAGAGGGCTTTTCCTTCACAGGTAATAGGTTGCCCAGGAGCTGCGGTGGCTCAGGTGGTTAAGACGCTGAACTGCAGGCTGTGGAAGGTCGGTAGTTCAGCAGTTCGAGACCCGAGTGCTGCATGACGGAGTGAGCTCCCGTCTCTAGTTCCAGCTCCTGCCAACCTAGCAGTTCTAAAGCAAGAAATTGCAAGTAGATAAATAGGTACCACTTCGGGGGGAAGGTAACAGCATTCTGTGCGCCTTGGTGTTTAGTCATGCCGGCCACATGACCATGGAAATGTCTTTGGACAGCGCTGGCTCTTTGGCTTTGAAACGGAGATGAGCACCGCAACCCTAGAGTCGGACTCGACTGGTTTTCGAGGAAGGGAACCTTTACCTTTACCTTAATAGGTTGCCCTGTACAAAATGGTTCACCAATTTGCTTGGATAAATGATTGAGACTGTGGTGTACGGTGCTGTGTATAGCTTATTGTATGTAGTCCCTGTACCGCTTAATGAGAGATCTTAATACTTCTGCTGTGCTTCAGTTCTTCCTGGTGGTTCCAGATTTCTAAAATCTTAATCCACTGGTTATTGGATGTCACATTTTGTCGACTGTACTGACTCGCTAAGGGTAATCCACCTTGAGGCCCTGTGAGAAAGTTGGACTATAAATAATGTAAATAAAATAAAATAAATAAAAACAGTAAAGGTAAAGGTTCCTTTGTTCGAAAACCAGTTGAGTCTGACTCTAGGGTTGTGGTGCTCATCTCCGTTTCAAAGCCGAAGAGCCAGCGCTGTCTGAAGACATTTCCGTGGTCATGTGGCCGGCATGACTAAACATCAAAGTGCACGGAACACTGTTACCTTCCCACCAAAGCGGTCCCTATTTATCTACTTGCAATTTCTTGCTTTCGAACTGCTAGGTTGGCAGGAGCTGGAACTAGAGACGGGAGCTCACTCCGTCATGCGGCAACTCGGGTCTTGAACTGCTGAACTACTGACCTTCCACAACCTGCAGTTCAGCGTCTTAACCACTTGAGCCACCGCAGCTCCTATAAAAACAGTAGGCAGACAAAATTAGAACAGAACTTCTGGAAGATATTGAGGTTTGGGCTTTGCTGAGCCTCCAGAAATCACATGAAATCACATGAAGCTGCCTTCTACTGAATCAGACCCTCTGTCCATCAAGGTCAGTATTGTCTACTCAGACTGGCAGCGTCTCTCCAGGATTTCAGGTAGAGGTCTTTCACATTACCTACTGCTTGTTCCTTTTTTTAACTGGAGATGGCAGGGACTGAAACTGGGACCTTCTGTATGCCAAGCAGATGCGATGCTCTACCACTGAGCCACAGCCCCTCTCTAAGAAGAAGAGAAAAAGAAGTTTACAATTTGAAGAGGATTCACAAGTGGGATAGTTGTATAGGGTGGTGCCGGAAAGTCCCGTCAAGTTGCAGTCGACTTGTGGCAACCATGTACGGTTTTCAACACAAGAGTTATGACAAGGTGGTTTGCTACTGTGTGACTCTGCATAGTGACTCTGGACTTCCTTGGTAGTCTCCCATCCAAACACTAAGCAGGGGTGACCAGTGTCCCCTCTAAGATGAGTTAGTGTGAGCTAGCTCAGTTTTTTAGCCTCCAGCTCGCACATTTTTGCCTTCGCTCAGGAAGGATGGCTCCAGAGCACACTAATTGATGCAGCAGCCAAATCGCTCCCTCACAACTTTAATGCCAGCAGCTCACAAAGTAGAATTTTTGCTCCACAGCTTAGAGGGAGCATTGGGGGTGACCCTGCTTAGTTTCTAAGTTCTGACAAGGTTGGGCTAGCCTGGGCTATCCAGGTCAGGGCACAGTGTAAAAAGGTAAGCAAGGAATTGCAAGTAGATAAATAGGTACCACTTCGGTGGGAAGGTAACAGCGTTCCGTGTGCCTTGGTGTTTAGTCATGCCGGCCACATGACCATGGAAACGTCTTCGGACAGCGCTGGCTCTTCGGCTTTGAAACGGAGATGAGCACCGCAACCCTAGATTCGGACTCGACTGGCTTTCGAGCAAGGGAACCTTTACCTTTTACCACCTTGCTGGGTACCGTCCATGAATTTTCAGGAGTTTCCTGAATTTCCAGGCATTTCCATTCCATTCAGGAATGGAAAAAGAAACAGATCTTTGGTTTTTCAATGGAAAACCTTGTTTTTACAAAAAGGGGAAAAAACCATCTTGGCTTTAATTACACATCACTTCTCCCATTTAAAAGCACAGAAATCTAGCCTAATTACGACTTGGTCCCCATTAAAAAAAAATAACAACATGCACTTGCCTCAATTGTGCATTATTCCCCACGCTGATTTAAATTATTCTTGGGTATTGAATGCACAATTGATTCCCATTTACATGTCTGCTGCTTGTTCGGGACATTAATCCGTGAATGCGAATTTTCACATTTAAAACGGGAAATCACAGATATTCATGGCAGCCTGACTCAAGGACACTCCAGGCAGTTCCTCAGTTATGAAATTTGATTAGCAACTCAATGAATGTTGGGATTCAACCCGACACAGCAATAGATGCTATGATGCTTGTGTGACAAATCCTTAGTCTGACCGGTTCAAAAATTATCCAGGCACTATTTTTTTTTCTTAGTGGGAGCCCCCTCTCCTTCCTGCTGCAACATTATTGCTAAGCCGCTAGCTCAGTCTAGGGTAGCCCTGCTGGGCTGCAGAAGAACTGCTAGATCTGAATCTAGTAGCAGCTTAGAGACCAATGAGATTTTTGGGGTATACACTTTTGAGAGTCAAAGGTCCCTTCATCAGATGGATCACTCTAATATTTCAACATAGACACAAGATGTCTGATATTTATTTTGTTCACCCTGGTTCTTCCACTTTCTGAGATTAGAGGTAACTATGCATTTCTCTGGGCCTTTATTTCAATTCAATTTATTATGGGTCTATATGACCAAAGTCTTGACCAACAGAGAATGCAAAAGGAGTAAAATAGGTACATAAAATTGATATAAAATATGACAAGTACATAGTCAGGGCCTTTATTTCATTGCACTTTTCAACTGGATTTTACTGTGTGAATTGGCAAAATCCAGTTGGAAAGTGGACGCAGCCTACAGCACACAATTCTCCTCAGTTCTTTGAACTAGCTATCTGTCTCAGTAACATGACACACAGATGTGGTTGCCAAACTACCCAGTAAGACGCAGGTGTAAAACACACATAGCTAAATAAGAAGTTCTGACCTTGCTGGGTTTTGAAGACCGGATTCAGAATGCCTGTGCCAGCTCAGTGGATGGGGAGCCCCGTGACTTGGATGAATATCCCCCACATACCTTTGGGTGCTGCACTTGAGGTTCTTTCATTGATCCATCTGCCAGGGCTATGCAGGCAGAGTCCTGACTGAAAGCCATGAGGGCATCATTCAGCTGTTTGGCAAAGGGAATGGGGACAATTCCCAGAATTCCCATTTCTCTGCCAAGTAGCAGATCATTGTGATTAGTACTTTGCCAGCTGTGCTTCATGTATGCAAGTGGACTGGGGCCCAAAAGTTTAAATAATGTCCTACCTACCTACCTACCTACCTACCTGTATATATTTTTTTCTGCATGAATGGCTCAAAGGGTTTCTTAAGCACATAAAAATCATTGCATATTTTTCATAATGAGGTGTATCCCATGAAAGTGTATGCTGGAATAGAAGTTATCAGTCTTTAGGGAAAGTGCCACCGCTCAGGGGAAGAGCATCTGCTCAACATGCAGAAGGTCCCAGGTTCAATCCTCAGCATCTCAAGTTGAAAGGATCAGGTAATAGGTGACGTGTAAGACCTCTTCTGGAGACCCCGGGGTACTGCTGCCAGTCTGACTAGACAATAGTGATATTGGGCCCCGGTCACACGAGTGGGAAAATCGGCACTGGAAGGGAGGCATTTTAGAGGTGGAGCTAAAAGAAGCACGGAAGTGCGATCTTACGGTCCCCCGTGGCTCTGTCCTCAGGCCGTCGGCAGACGATCACACCAGGGAGGTGATCGCGCCCATCTGATGTGCCCTCAATCCATCCCTTTCGCGGGGCAAATCCTTCGTGTGACCGGGACCTTGATGGATTAATGGTCTGAGTCAGTGTAAGACAGATTCATATGAAAGATACCTTTAGACTTCCATTTGATTTTGCTGCCCCTCTGGCATGATTTTCTCTCCACTTTTTTGTGCCAGTTTGTAGCTTCTTCGTAATGTTTTGAGCCTTCAATTGTATGTAAGTTGTGTACACTGTTTTCAAAAACTCAGAAAGAGTATATATTTTTTAAAAAATGCAGCATAAAATGTGTGTGCAAAATGCCATCAATTCACAACCAAATTATAGTGAACCCAGCAAGGGGCTTTCAAGGCAAGTGATGAAGCAGAGGTGGTTTCCCATGGTCTTCTTCTGCAGAGTGCTTCTTGGTGGTGTCCCACCCAAGTACTGACCCTGCTTAGCTACTGGGATCTGATGGGATCGGGTAACGCCATGCTGCCTTCCCTCCTACAATGGGGGAGGAGAAGGAGGAAGAAGAGATTGGATTTATACCCCACCTTTCACCACCTGAAGGCGTCTCAGAGCAGCTTGCAACCTCCTTTCCCTTCCCCTCCCTACAACAAACACCCTGTGAGGTAGGTGGGGCTGAGGAGCAGCTCTGAGATAACTTGTGACTGACCCAAGGTCACACCAACAGCTGCATGTGGAGGAGTGGGGAATCAAAGCCGGTTCTCCCAGATTCGAGTCCGCACTCCTAACCATGACGCCAAACTGGCTCTTTATAAAATGCATACTGTATAAAATACGAACTTTTAAAGCCATACCAAGCCAGCCAGATGTACTTCAAAATGTAAGAAACATTTAACCAGAATATGCCTTCAAATAAAATAATCTCTTTACTGTTCTCCTAGAACCAGACAGAAGCAGGCTGGGTGGGTCCCTTTGTGGAGGGCAGTTCTCTAAGGAGAATGCTATGGTTGAGATATCTTAAAATCAGTTTGATCCATTCATTTAAGGAGCAAAAGCACCTCAGTACAAACATCCATGGCTTGATGTAAACCAGATTCAATGCGACTTGTCCTTGTGGTGAAATCCAGTGACCAAAAAAAGGGGGGGTAACTGACGAAGACTCAGATGTTGTATTCCCAGGTCTTCAATTAGTTTTCTATGACACCGGACAGATCGTTTAACCTCTCCAAGCTTTCCTTAATTTTCCCACTGGGAAAAGATGATCAAAGCAACCCAAGGGTAATAACTCACATTTGTATAGCTATTTCAAGGCCACACACTTTAATCAGTTTAATCAGCAGATGATTAAATCGAGCTTTAATCTGTCGGGCTGAGATGGAAGGAGACGCCTTTTGCATTGTGCCAGGACCTACGCTGGGAAAGAGATGCCTTTTTATTTTACTTCTCTGTGAAACATTCAGTTCATTCTGAGTGCAACACCTGGGCATAATAATAAATAAAACAAACATTAGAGCTCTCTCTTTCAGCTGCTAGCTTTGATGCCAACGAAATTGAGAGATAATTGGATGAAGCTGCCTTGAACTGTTCCAGAACTAACTCAGCATTGGCTATTCTGAGTGGCCATCAGAGATCTCAGGCAGAGGGCTTTCCCACCTGGCCTACCTTAGATCCTCCCTCCTAGAAGCAACAAGACTGGAACTTGGTGACTTTCTGTGAGCAATGCATGTATTTGAACACCAAGATTTAGACCCTTCCTAAGGAGTTCCCAGATCCAAAAATCCTAGGCTAGCTTGATTTTTTGGTTACTTTTGGTTACTACCTGGATGGGAGGCCACCAAAGAAGTCCAGGATTGCAAGACAGAGGCAGGCAATGACAAACCCACCTCTGAACATCTCTTGTCTTAAAAGCCCTACAGGGTCCCCATAAATTGGCTGCAACTTGAAGACGCTTTGCATCACTACCACTAGGAACTCACATTGTTGAATCAAAACAGCTAAAACCTTGATCCATGTCTAGAAGGGAATCTGTTGGGAAGCCACAGGAGGTGTCCTGAGATTTCAAGAAAGAGCAAGAGCTGTCGTTTTGCAGCACAACCTTGCATATCTGTTTCCATTTCAGAACAAAACATGCATGGCTTTTCTAGCAATAAGAACCATCAGACCACAGGAACACTTAGTCCCGCTTACCGATAATCCATCACAAGGTGGAGGTGAAGTTGGCTGGGAATGCTGATGTGGCAGAGAGCTCGATCTTCCCATATTGGATGGAAGAAAATTATCTCCCATTCCCATATATACATTTGCGCACCCCCAGATTCATAAGTCCCAGAAAAACGATCCAGTTGTTTCTTTAAAAACAAAGATATCAGCTCCTTCAAAACTAGCTCTTTGTGTGGCAGATCTTCTGTTTTCTGTCTCGTTTTGAAGAGCCTTCTGTTAGGTTTCTTTGCCTGTGTGAGACAGAAGAGTACCATTGGAGCCCTCTGCAACACAGAAGCAAGTGAACAATAGACATTCCTCAGAAACAGTCCTTTGCTTGCCAACAAAACCTGTTTGTTAATTTTGAGGGGCACACAGAGGAGTAGTTTTCCAAAGTTTCTACTGCCCACCAATGTCTTTGGGAAAACCATGAAGGGAATATCCTCTTCTTTCTGCTTGTTGAAATGTTGCTGAAGTTTGCCAGAAGAATATTGGAATGAAATCCTGGTACAAATCCCACTTGAGAGGACATGGGGTATTTGGCTCATTCGAAATTTTGCAGCTTTCCTGAGCCTTGCCTCTTGGTCTCACCGGGCTGACTACATACCAATGAATAACACACAGTCATTTTGTTGAAGTGAGTGAC
>NW_015170997.1:115694-115842 GCF_001447785.1 Gekko japonicus | reverse complement strand
GCATCTCGAATGATAAAAGGGTTGGAACACTTTCCCTATGAGGAAAGGTTAAGGCGCTTGGGGCTCTTTAGCTTGGAGAAACGACGACTGAGGGGTGACATGATTGAGGTTTATAAGATTATGCATGGGAAAGAGCAGGTAGAGAAAG
>NW_015170997.1:88137-115429 GCF_001447785.1 Gekko japonicus | reverse complement strand
GTGATTAACACTTGGAATTCACTGCCACAGGAAGTGGTGGTGGCTACAAGCATGGACGGCTTCAAAAGGGAATTAGATAAGCATATGGAGCAGAGGTCCATCAGTGGCAATTAGCCACAAGGTATAGATAGGGACTCTGGGGCAAGTGATGCTCTGTCATCTTGGTGCTTGGGGGGGTCAACAGTGGGAGGGCTTCTAATGTCCTGGCCCCACTGGTGGACCTCCTGATGGCACTGGTATTTCTGGCCACTGTGTGATACAGAGTGTTGGACTGGATGGGCCTTTGGCCTGATCCAACATTGGCATCTCTTATGTTATTATGTTCTTATGTCCCCTGATTTTCTACGTAGGAGTGGTGGGATGCTCCCCTGCACACTATCTATCTCACGCTCATGCAGGAAGACTAACTACCTGTCATGCTATTCACTATTTACAGTAGTTGGGACTGACTACCTTACCCTGGCGTACTTTCATTACAATAATCAGCCCCAAGGAGGTGCCCTCCCACAGCACGCCTACTCGGAATTTGCAACGAGGCTGCTCATGCCACAATTATGACTATGTAGACCCTCAGGAAAAATGGGGCGGCTATAGGGGTACGAAGAGAAATCTAATCCCCCGATAGCATTTTCCAAGCACACAATTGCTTTACCAACTCAGCAAGGGTCTGTTGGGAACTTTTGAAATTATTTTTATTGTCATTCTATAATTATTCCTATTATTATATTTGTTTGCACGTTGGAAATCGAGGTCCTGCATGACTAGCAGCACCCACCATTACCGGATAACTTCCTGAGACTTTGTCCACCAAGCCTGGTGCCCCAGACAGCTTTTAATAAACCCCAAGCAATTTGCTTTGAGTGGGGAATCAACCACCAGACAGAGCCAGGAAAGGGCTGAGGTATACATGGACCTGTTAGCCGTCTACGGATATGGTTCCCCTGTAGACCCGCGGCCTAAGGCCATAACCAGCCAAAAATGCAACAAAATAGGTGTTATGTAACTACATAATAATCTGATATTTACGTTCACCATGGTGTTAACTTTGAGCGTGCCCGGTCAAAGTCACACCGGGCATGTGCAGGACTGGGTATGCTAATGCCCCAACGGATCCCGAAGGAATGTTACTCGGTGGTAGTTATGTTTACCACAGATTGATGGGATTCCCCTAGTGGGCAATAGGGCAATCTGACGTTTTTCTGGTCCCAAGCAGAGGAGAAGTCTACCATTCCCCAGCAATGCTCACAGGCTGGGTCCCACAGAGAAGGAAAGATGCAACCATGGAAAACAGATATTAAAGAAAAGAAAGGATTCCCCAGAGGTGGTCCTGATTTTCCCGGTGTGAAAGAACCTGGAGAGAACCTACCAAATGTCCCTTCAGGACAGGACACTGTGTCCAATACTTTCTGTCTCTACCTGCCCACGCACCCAACAGGCCAGGACGACCTCCAGGGCGTAGTGTTCAAGGCAAATATAGAGACCTACCCATCCCAAGCCCCTTCATCATACAGATAAAAGAAGGGAGGGGGTCTCTTAATGGATGCCAACGGGCTTGGCTCAAGCCCAAACCCCTCAAAGCCATAATGTGGCCCTCATAGCAATCCAGTGAAAGCCACCACTTGTGGAAGTCAGAGGCCGTCCTGGGGGTTTCAACTCTTAATATAGCCAACCACGGCCATGCCCGCATAGGACGGCCCCGGCTCAGCAGCACCCCGACTTTGCGTTGAAGCACCAGAAGTGCTCCCGATGCCCGACACATTAGCACAGCCACTTTTCTTTCAGAACCAAAGTATAGGAAAATCCGCCGCCAAAGAAGGCTGGCTGGGACATCTGACCTGCTATGATCTGAAACCATCGATGCAGTGGTTGTACCAGGGTCCTGAGCCATGGAGGCCCCGTCCTCACTCACCGCCTATGTAGCTGACCGTCCTTCAACAAGAGACAAACAGGTTATACCTCTGGTTGAACGCCCCAAATAGGCAGCACCAAGTTCTTCTCAGCACCTAGCCCTTCCACCAAACTAATCCCTGTGGTGATAATCCTGTGGCCTGTGCACAGCAAACAACCGTTCCAGTGTCGCCCCTGCGCTTCATCCCCCTCTTCAGTGAAGACCAGGTGGCACCAGGCCATTTGGAAACGCCTCAGGGACTGGCTGTTTGCCCCCGTAGGGTTGCCAAGGGCTGGGTTGGGAAAAAAACAACACTTGGAGACTTCGGGGGTGAAACCAAGAAAAAAAGGGGGGGTCATTATTGTCTGCCACCAAGTAGCATCCTACTCAGGGTGGCCGTAGCAAGCGCTATGGGGCCTACAAGGCCATAGACTCACTGCGGTGGCTTGTGGTGCCTGAGCCACCCCACAAGAGCTTTCAGATCTAAACAACCCTGAGCTACCCAGGGCTATAAGGCTGCTTGGTTAAGGGAGGGGAGGGGCCCCGTATGCACAATGCTATAGAGTCTACCTTCAAGGCAGCATCCCCAGTAAAGCTGTTCACTGCCCGCTGGAGACCAACTGCAAAGAAACTCCCTGAAGACTAACTGCTACTGCTCACCTGTGCACCAGGGGCTAGCATGGACTGGGTAAAAATGGCCCCAGTCATGAAACAAATGACTGCTGCGAGGTGATGTTAAGTTGGTGGTGGAAAATGCCATCAAGTTGCAGCCTGCTTATGGCCTCCATGGGGTTTTCAAGACAAGAGGCCTTCAGAGGTGGTTTGCCTGTCTATGTGTAGCAACCTCATATTGCTCTAAGGCCTCCCATCCAAATACCGAACAACGAACCCCGCCTAGCTGCTGAGATCTGACAAAATCAGGCCAGTCTGGGCCCTCCAGATCAGGACTAAAGGCAGACTGGGTCCCCTACAAAATGGTCCACCTACCTCAGACCAAGACGACCCCAAGGGAAGGAATATCCTGGGAACACCCTAAGCTATGTCATATGAAGTAAGATCCTGGAGTAAGCAAGGGCGGTGGCACCAACTCAGACTTCAGTGGCTGTCCAGGGACCAAAAACCTTTCATATTACCATCACCATATGCATAATCCGTGCAACTGGGGCAGCCAAAATTGAACCTGGGCCCCAGCCCTGCCCCGCAAAGGGGGTCTCCACGAACCAAATCCCCCGATTCAAAAAGAAGGTGGGAGGGGACCCCAGTAACCATGGGTGGCCCCAAGAGCACCCAAGAACAAATGGTAATGAGTACATTGCCTGCCTCTGCCTAGCAACCCCGGACTTCCTTGGTGATCTCCCAACCCAGTACTAACCAGGGTAAGGCACTGCTCAGCTTCAAAGATCTGGTGAGATCGGGCGAACCCGGGCCCTATAGGACAGGAGAACGTAGAGGGAGAGGCGTGGCGCACAAGCCCTGGGCCCTGCCAGCTAACCGGGCCGCCCGCTGGATATGGGCTGCTCCGCCCCCAGCTACTGGCCCACATGGCATCCCACCCCTCCCCAGTAGGGGAGGATATACTTGAATGACCCAATTGAGCACCCCCCACCTAGAAAATGCAGCCCTGGGGCCACCCTATTCATTTAGAACCCTCCAGCCTGCCATTTCAGAGTGCAGAGCTGCACCATGACCCGGTCCCGCAGGGGTGCGCAGCCATGACTGTGGCCTCATACTGCCCTAATAACAGTTGTTTGCATGCAGCCCAGAGTGCAAAGCTGCACCATGACCAGGCCCCGTGGGGGGGGGGGCGCAGACATGACTGTGGCCTTGTACTGCCCCAAGAACAGTCATTTGGACGCGGCCCAACCACTACCGCCGCCGCAAACCAACTCCGATGTCTAGCCCCAAGGCCAGGCTGGCCTTGTGTCCGCCGCCACATCTGCTGCTGTGACCACCGCACGAGGTCCGCACAAGGTGGCGCAGCAAGCCGTCAGTCCCAGCAGGGCCTCCCTTCACGCTGGCAGGCCTCCAGCTCTTTTTCAGTCGCCTCCCCAAAGAGGAGCTCAGCCATGCGGCCCCAGCTCAGGTGGCTAAAGCAACGCAGCCGCACAGCTGTGCCCCCTCAGCCGACGAACCACATGGGACTGCTGAGGAGGAGAGGTGGGGCCAGGCTTTAAGCCTATTAATGCCCCGCCCCTCCCAAGTCCCGTGTGTGGCGCTTTTGGCGCCTAACCATTCCCTGCCTCTTCCGGCTGGGAGGCAAAGGCGCTTCCCCAGCCCAACGGCCTGAACGGCTGTGGGCTGTTTGAATCGTGAAATGTGTGAGCTGGAGGCTAAAAAACTGTGAACTAGCTCACACTAACTCAGCTCAGAGGGAACACTGCTTGTGACCCCTCTTCTCTCACACACTTTGTCCTTTCACATGCTTCACATGGCCTTCCATGGAGATATATGTATCTGCAGGTCTCTCCTGCAGAGATAATGCCCTCATACTCCCATATGCATGATGCCGGATTAGCTGAGTGTGATAGGGGAAGTAATCCTTAGGTTAGGCTACTTTCTCTTCTTTTTGACTGAAACTTGAATGTGTTCTGGATCTACTTGAATAACTATAACTTTAGCTTTTTTGCAATATACTTCAAGGGAGAATTATTCACTGCACTCAGTATCACACTTTTATGACCAGGGAAGCTCTGCTATATTAACCAAACATCTCAATACATATTAGTCTGAACCAACAAGAAAGCAGGGATTTAAATTATCTTCATCTCATACAGTGAACCATGGGAAAAACCGTGGCCCCTGTATGCAAAGCTCCCCATGTTATCTCAGAGGTGTTTCAAAGTAATTTAGGATTTTATGAAAGAGACCACCTCCTCAATCACTAGCATACATCCAATGGTTTTGAATATTTTTTAGAGTATTCCTCTGCCAAAATCCCCCTTTGATCTCCCTCGGGGCCAAACTAGATGAGACGGCATCCCCAGGTTTGCCCCAGGGAAGTTCCAGCATTTTGGAGAATGGATTTGGACAAGGGACCAGTTCTTGTCAGGACCACCACAGTGTGGGTGAAGGAGGGGCTCCTGCTTTCTCCCCCACATAATTTTTATGACCAGAAATGGTGACGAGGGGGGCATTATTTGCTGACTCACCCTCAATGCTGTTTCGAGTCAGAATAACAGCATAGGGGGAAGGCCAGTCTCCCCCCCCCCATGTATTATGGTGGGATCCCAACCAGAATTAGGCCCCCACAGCACAGTTTAAAAGGAGCTCCCCCAGAGGGAACTCATTGTGCAAAATGGCAGCACATCCTGGAGTGAATGGAGGGGCACAGTTTCATCTAGTCTGAGGCTGCGATCATACGCACAATTAGACTCAACATAGGTGCGAACGCTGGGCAGATCTAAAGGGCACGATCAGACAACAACATCTGGGAAGCGCCTTGCAGCTGTTGGATACCCATTCTGCTCCACCGTAGAAGTGGAGTTAAAAGACACTGTGGAAAATCCGGTAGTAAATGGGTTGCGATGGGCCACGGATGGACTTTCCCATGTCTGATTGCTCCAGTGCACTCTCGTGGTATTGGGATGGTTTGATCAGGCCACCCCAACTCCATGCCATTGCTTCCACCCCCCCTTCGCAGTATGCACATCATTGCAGACTCCATAGGGAGCCCTTGGTGCGGAGGCGCAATTCATCAATCTCTCAGTTAAATGCATGGGGAAAAAATAACAGAACCCCCCCCCCCGACTCACCCACAGTTGCATCTGATCATGCACTGATGCACTGCACCCGCAGCTTCAAAGGGAGGTGTGATCATGCAACTGCGGGTCAAATTCCTCTGGAGGAAATAGCCTCGCTCCCCCCCCCATTTTTTCTGGCATGTGTGACCACAACCTGAGTCTGAGTTCACAAAACAACTTGGCAAATAGGTGTGGGAGCATTTCTAAGAGAAACAGTGGGATCCCACTATAGAATAAATGTGTATACCTAATTGCAAAACATGCTTATTTATGCATTCGTTAAAGGGATTCATATACTGCCTCTCCAGAGTTCTGCTTGAGGTATTGTACATGTAAAAGCAACATAATAAAATCCTAAATTGAGCATTCTAAAAGTGTCCATAAAACAGACCCAAGACCAGAAACAGACCCAAACATGGCTAAAAAGATAAAGACCAATCAGTAAAAGCTAGAGTAAAAAGAAATATTTTGGCCTGGCACTTAAAAGACAGTATGGCAAATTACAGGCAAGCCTGATGGGAGAGGGTATTACAAAGGCAAGGTGCCACCACTGAAAATGCCCCGTCTCTAGTTGTCACCCACCTCACCCCCGATGGCAGAGACTTGGAAAGCAGTTCTTAACTGGCATTGACCAATATGGAAGGGAATGTTCCTAAGGAGAGTTCTATAAGCAGCTGAGGTAGATTTGGGAAGATTTTTCCTCAAAGGTAGCTCTGGCAAAAAAAAAAAAAAGTGGGGTTATGTGGGGAGCATTTTTTGGGGGGAGGGGGGTCTGTTCAATTCTGTCCTGAAAAATGTGTATGCCTGTGGGTGAGTCCATGCCTGAGTGTGGAAGGGAATGTTCCTAAGGAGAGTTCTATAAGCAGCTGAGGTAGATTTGGGAAGATTTTTCCTCAAAGGTAGCTCTGGCAAAAAAAAAAAAAAGTGGGGTTATGTGGGGAGTGGTTTTTTTTGTTTTTTTTTTGGGTCTGTTCAATTCTATCCTGAAAAATGTGCATGCCTGTGGGTGAGTCCATGCCTGAGTATGTGCCCCATATTCTTTCATAATAGTTGTTTTGATAAAAAGGTAAATACATAAATAGCATAAGTAATGACAACACAATGTTTCTCTTATTCACAATATACTTTCCCTGCACCCCTCAGCTTTGTGCACTTGCCTGGTCTTTGTTACAGTTCACCAGAGAAGCGATGCGGGGTGCGGTGAGCGGGTTCTAGGTGTGCGGTGTGTTGCTCGATGCGGACTCTGGAGTCCCAGGTTTCGGTGCTTTGTTAGGCATGCTCTGTCGGTGTGTAAGCTTCAGCAACAAGATCTCTAGGATCTACCTGACAGCTGACAATTGCAGTAAACCAGATTCAGCCGGTTTAGACTTGGCAGAAGCTGAGCCAAGTCACAATGAGTCAGCACGGATCTGATTGGCTGACCAATGTATAAATGTAGTTATGTACCACTGTATGTATCTCTCTTGATGGTGGATGGAGTCTGGCAGAGCATTTTGTTGGAGAGCTGTAAATATTGTAAATAAATTTCTGTATATAGTAACCACTGGACTGTCTCAGTGTGGTTGACTATTGGAAAGCCTCTGGTGAGTGAAAGACTGCTGGTGAGTGCAAGTGTGACTGAGGTGCTGGTTCATACTTCCAAACGGGCTGTGCAACATTAAGATCTAGTGCGGAATTACCCTTTGTCCTCTCCCTTTCCTCACATGACTTTCCATGGAGACACATATCTCTGCAGTTCTCTCTTGTAGATACAGTGCCCTCATACTCCCTCAGACATGATGCCTGACAAGATGGCCATTTTTGAAAGGGAAAGGACTCTTTAGATTAGGCTTCTTTCTCTTCTTTTTTACCACAACCTGGATTTGAACTGGATCTACTTGAATAAAACTACGTTTACCTTTTTTGCAATATACTTCTTGGGAGATTTATTTTCTGCATTCAGAATTACGCTTCTATGACTGGGCAAAACTCTGCTATATTAACCAAATGTCCTAATACTATCATCCATGAATCTGCCTAATCCTTATGAGTAGCCATCTAAGCCATCTCTACATGTTCCAACACCAAATCCCATCATTTAATTTTGCCTTGTGTGAAGTACTTTCTTTTAAATGCCCTGAGCTATGTCTGTGAATTTCATGGAGTGATCCCAAATTCTGGGATTATAAATTAAAAACTTTTCTCTTTCCAGTTTCCCCATCCATAATTTAATAAACTTCTGTAAGCCATCCCCCAAAGTAATCTTCTTGGGGGGGTTGTTTTTATACAACTAGCCTAGGCTTGCCCGATCTCATCAGATCCTGAACGCTAAGCAGAGTCAGGCCTGGTTAGTATTTTGGTAGGAGACCACTAAGGAATACAAGGGTCACTCTGCAGAGACAGGCAATGGCAAACCACCTCTGAATGTCTCTTGCCTTGAAAACGCCATGGGGTCACCATAAGTCAGCTATGACCTGACATAACAAAACAAAACAAACAAACAACAACAACAACAACAAAAGGCTCTCATTGGAGAAAGAGGCTCAGACTACACAAATTCCTTGATCACTGATCAGGGTCATTCTAATGTTAATGTAGGATTTGCCATTGCTGCATACACTATTTTAAGAAGTCCTACATAATTTTAAAAAATCAACCAAAATAACCCCATGAAGACAGCAAGAGTCGTGTCTACTCTTGCTACCCCTTATGTCCAGTAGTAAACATACTAGCAGTAGTAATACTAACACACAACTGTAGTTCATAGTATCAATGAAAATGCTTGATATGAAAGGGTACTTCACAGGAGGGATTATATTTCATAGCCATCACACTATGTAGGTGCTTGTAAGAATGGTTATGGTACGGTTCATCCCCCGCCACATCATGTAGTGACTTGTGAGGGTTATGGTTAACAGTTATGGATGGAATATTCACATCACTGTAGATTTCATGTCACTGCAAATTCTGTTCAATGGAGACAATTTGCACATTCATTCTTCAGGGGTTGAGTAATGAAACACCATTCTAAGGTCGAATCTGCATTTGTCTTTCTCACTGGTGTCCCAGCCTTCTGACTCCGTCTTCAAAAAAGCTGCATACATTTGATTTCGTTTTCACACCTCAACAGTGCTAGCATACTTTTGCACGTCCGCATATGTTTATTGCCCTTTTGTGGTGGGTTCATTGCACCTCTGCACTGCTTCAAAAGAATCTTCTCCAAACAACATTCAAAGAAGCATAGAGAAAGACGGCATCACAGCAGCACAAAACTGATTTAAAAATGCAAATGCAGATTTGACCTAAGTAATCAGAACACAATGCCATCCTAAGCAGAGTTATACCCTTTTAGGCCCCTTGACTTCAATGGGCTTAGAAATAGGTAACTCTCCTTAGGATGGCAGTGCAAGTGAGGTACACATTCGTGTCTGGTAACACATGGAATAGTTAATCAGATGTGTCTCTTGACGCATCTTGATGAAAGGAAAAAAAAGTGAAAGTTTGCTTTGGGCAAAATTTGCCTGCTATATTCAAGGAAAATAAACTTCTGGTGCAATCCTCAATGGAGTTATGCCTTTCTAAGCCCATTGACTTCCCTGGACTCAGAAGAGTGTGATTCTGTTGAGGATTACACTGCCTTTGTACTTGAGCACTGACATGTGTTCGCAACCTTAGAACTGTTTCTTAAAGAACAAACATACTGAATATGAATAATGCATTCAACTCAAATGCGTGATCATCAGCCAGATTTAATACTCCTGCTCTTTTATCTTGTTGTCCCCCCCCCCCAATAAAAGAACATCTTGCACCTCTAATAGTGCTTTTGGCTGACTCAGCAAAAACACATTGCAAACATTTACATAACCATCGTGCTTAGCTGAAGTGAGGGAGTACAGCCATGCAACTAGTTTAACACTGGAATAAGTTAACTATAAATTAGATGGCCAGTCTATGTTAAGAAAGAAAATAAAAGATAGTGGTGATCGCGGATGAACCAAGCAACGAGTAATCTAAGCAAAGGATTATACATTATAAACTTGCACAGGAATTTAACTCACCTTCTTCCCATACTTTATGTGGATTGTTTAACTAGGAGGTAAAGAAATATTAGTCTCACATGTGGGTGTCCGCTATCCCATTGATATATATATCAATGGGATAGCGGACACCCACATGTGAGACTAATATTTCTTTACCTCCTAGTTAAACAATCCACATAAAGTATGGGAAGAAGGCACATAGCTGTTATCACAAACTCTTTCTTAACCTTCCCCAGTTTCAAAAGGGCTTGGTTATGTGTCATCCAGGATGGTGGGGTTATCACTGAGATGTGATCCTTCATCTAATGGTCATCTTTATCCAGTGGGCAAGACTAGGACTGGTGTCTGTTCCTTCTCCCATGGTTCCTTCATCTACACCCACTTTCCACATGTGCACCTGTGATGTTCACTTGGGAGAAGAGTTAGACCGGTGAAACTCCCCTCCCCCCCAGTAGCACAAGGTGCTATTTTATTTTATGTGCTTTATCTATGCCATAGGGAGGGAAGGTGGCATGGTATAGCCCAATCTCATCAGATCTATGGAGCTAAGCAGGTTTGGTAATCGGAAGGGAGACCACCAAGGAAATCTACAGAGGAAGACAATGGCAAACCATCTCTGCTTCTCACTTGCCCTGAAAGTCCCTTGCTGGGGTTGCCATAAGTCTTGGATGAGAGACCACCAAGGAAGATTCTGCAGAGGAAGGCAGTGGCAAACCATCTCTGCTTCTCATTTGCCTTGAAAGTCCTTTGCTGGGGTCACCATAAGTCTTGGATGAGAGACCACCAAGGAAGATTCTGCAGAGGAAGGCAGTGGCAAACCACCTCTGCTTCTCACTTGCCCTGAAAGTCCCTTGCTGGGGTTGCCATAAGTTGGCTGAGACTTGATGGCAGTTCACACACAAACATCTATATTGTAAACTGTCTCGAACTCCATAAAGAAGAAAGTCAGCTAATAAAAGTTTCAAATAAATAAATAAATAAAATAAGGTGATTCATAACTTTCTTAACATCGTCCTATAGAAATAACTCAAGGAGAGTATTGCGCTGTAGAGTTCTCATTCCTATGGAAACTTAAATATCCTGTATTCAAAAGTGCACATCTTTGAGGGACCCGGTGCTGAAGGTATATTTCAGCCAACTAAGTATCACCTAGGTGTAGTCGGTGATCACATTTTGTGACAATAGTATTATACCCTTCGCTTCCACAGGGCCTGGTGCCATCACAAATCTCCCCAGAAGATGTCAATACAAGTCTGCAACAGAGCACTTTACAATGTCAGAACTGCACTAAATCAGACTGCAGAGATGTCAAGGGGATGGTTACAAAATCAAGACAAAATGAAATGGTGTCAGTGTGAGTCTGCGGAGACTACATTATCATGTCAAAACAAATGGAAATAATGTGGAAGTTACATTGCTGCTAATAAAGACGGAACTATTTAAAATGCAGAGGAGGTCGTGGTGGAAAAAGTCCTCCTCTTCCCCCCTCTCTGTCTCCCCTCAATTAAACAGTGGGGATTCTGGGAACGGAGGCTATATTTATTAATGTACATCTGGTGTTGTTTGGGCCAGAGGGTTAGATTGTGCTGCTGGCTGAAGGCCTGACTGTCACCTCTGCTCATGCTGACACATCCAAGTAGACTACTCAGCAAGAGGCCTCATTAATTCCAGAGAGACTAGTCATGGCGTAAGAGGCTGTTCAGTACCAAAAAAAAAAAATGGCTGGATGCGGTCAAAGGGGAAGGAAAATTGTATTTCCCCCCCTACTTGACCGCATCTAATTTTAAATATTCAGATTGTTTGAAACCAAAGAAATGATAACAGGAATTGTGTAGGGTCCTTATTAGCAGAAGGTGTGATAGGTACCCATGGGATGGTAAACACCACAGATTATTTAGAAAGCACAAGTGAATGGGTACACCTGAAATGGAAGCTATTCAGCGGTGTGCAAATTTGACATCACATCCTCACACTGACAGAGTATTTTTCATTGCATGAGCAGAAATAAGAGTCTGACGACAGGCGGTAGGCACTTTTCTTAGGACGCTGCCGGCAGAAGAACTTTCCCAAGTATTTGCACAAGGAGAACTTTTTTCTCCCTCTCCCCAAATACCAAATCTTTGGGGTACCCAATGAACTAATGAATGATAGACAAAATGAAGTACTTCTTCCCTTAATGGAAAATTCGGTTGTGATATTCGCTGCCAGTGGCTGTAGTGATGGGTAGCATCATATAGGGTTTTTGAAAAGGGATAGATTAAGAGAGGAGAGATCCATCAAGGGCTACCAGACATGATGACCCAGAGGCACCTGTCCTCTGAATATCAGCACATGGAAGCATCATTAGAGGAGCCCATGAGGATTATGCTGTGTTTGTTGCCTACTGTGTGAGATGGGATGCAGGATGAGACGGACCATTGATCTGATTCATCAGGGCACCTCTTATGTCTATATTATTTATTTTTATTTGTTTATTATTATTGCATTTCTATCCCGCCCCCCCTGCGAACGGGTTCAGGGTGGCTCACAAACAAGGGCAACCATGTGCCGATATAAAACATTAAAAACAGAATAAAACAACCATAATTAACAATAATAAAGTGCTCAGTAATGTTCATCATTCTGATCGAATCAAGATGGTGACCTATAGATATTACCCAAGAGCCCGATTCAGCAGTACCGATCCATCACGATACTGTGGCAAGATCTTTATAATGGGCCATCCCATTACCCCATTGTTACCGCAAAATAGTTGTTGTCGGTGGTAGTGGCGGCTCCTAGTTGAAAGCCTGGCGGAAGAGCTCCGTCTTGCAGGCCCTGCGGAACTGTGAGAGGTCCCATGCATAAAAACTAAAGGTAGATCCCATAAAAAATAGGCATCCAGACAGTTCAGAAGGCCTTAGATAAACATGCAAGGACGGACCTTGTTATTTAAATTACCATCATGCATAGGACTCTGGCTGATTGGCAAAAAGACTACCTCAGGTGGGCCTGGCTCTCACACAACCATCTCCACTCCCTGTCTCAGCTACTGAATGTCTGAATTGTATATTTGAGGAGGGAGGACCCTTCATAATTTGTACCAAATGCCATCTCAGTTTGAGGTTTACAACATCTGCACATGCTCAGCGATTGCCACTGAGGTTTTGAAGGCTTTTAAAAAAACCCTCACATCAATGGTTTAAAAAATCTCCCCCCCCCATAAACCTGAGGGTTCCCCTCAGTTTTCAAAATCCTAAAAGGTATCTACGGTTGTTATATGATACAGATTTGGCTATCCATAAGGGAATGTAGCCCAGAGTTGCTGACGGGCCCAGAGAAAAATGCCCTGTCTTCTCTGGAAATGGGAAACTAAAGCTTTTCATGGCATGTAGGTAAAAACAGGGGTCATTTCGTAGAAAAAGAGCTAGGGGAACTCATTAGCATAACTCATTAGCATATGCCACACCCCCTGACATCAGGGTTCCGGCGGTGGACCTGCAAGGCCAGTGGGAGTGCGAGGAAGCCCTGCCAAGGCCCTCCCTGGCCCCAGGCAGGCAGAGGTGGGGAGAGGCGGGGAGGAAGCAACTTACCCTCCCTCTTCTCCTGCCTCCTCCTGGCTGAATGAGGGCTGGAAGCGGGGCAGCCGGAAGCAGGGGGCGGGGCTTCGTCATGTGCCCCGCCCCCCTGCACCTCACCCGGGGGACTGCGTTCCCCCGCGTTCCCCCCCGAAATGACCTCTGGGTAAAAACCATCCCAGTAAGCCTCTATTAAAAGAATGGCACATTTCGCCTCAGCCTGTTGGCCATCTTAAGAGGATCATTGTCTCATTGTCATATTCCTGTAACATTTTTGGATGCTCCATTTTTGCAGACATCTTTCTGATAGGGCTGGAGTAGACGTACAGCGCATGGAACACTCTTCTTGAAGAAAACCACTTGATCCTTTTGCAAACAAGAATATTTCTTTTTATATTATTTAATAAGACCTCTGGAATTCTCTCCTTCACATTCTCATTGGATTGTATTAATAGCTGTGTAGTAAGATGATTACCATATGATAGATAGATATGTATGTATTTTTCATACTCTGAAAACTTTCTTTTTGACGCAGTAATTACTACCTCTGGCTTTCACGGCAGCCTTTCATATCCTTTCAGCCAAGTGTTGTGTCCTTCCCCATTTCTGAGAGGGAAAAATTCCTGTCAGCTATTTGATTGAGATTGAGCTAGTAAAGAGCGAAAACCTTGAAAAATGTTTTACCAACAAAGACCTATTGAGAGAGAAGTGCCCTTATAAAGGAATCTTAATTTACTTAACCTCACAGAAAACTTGCTTCTTTAATGCTGGGTTGAACACTTCTACCAGCACTTGATTTGTTCCCTCAGAGTCCTTTCCTCTTTTCTTGTTAACTTTCTTCTTTTTCAGGGTCTTTCAAACGAAACTTTCAAACAGCTTTAACACAGTTAAAAATATTTTCTCCTTGAGAACCTAGATATATAAGAAATGCACTTAACTGCACCTGGGGTCAACTGTGTCACAGGCAAAGGAATGTAATCACGACTTTGGTTTTACAATCACATTTCCTCTTGGCCATCTTCATGTGCCTTTCGCTCTCTGGGAAACGCGCTCAGCTGTAACATGGGGGGGGGGGAAGCTCCATTTAAATTTTTGCCGCACAAGCCGTTTCAAAATGATGGCACTGGCAAACAACCTTCTTGCGCCACTCTGCATTTGTACCTATTTTACTATCTTAATATTGATTTTATTTTCTGTGGGGATATTTATGAGGTAAATATAAAAGGAGAAAATGAAGGCTTCATCTTTTTTAAAGAAATCACTGGTATACTTGACAGATGGGGAAAGGGGGGGAAGTTTTCTTAGATTCTTGAAGGGATCCTTTAAGTGAAGTGGCCGAAGGCATAACGAAAAGCTGGCTAACTCTAAACACACTTCTTTTGAGGGACATAGTGTTCAGACATATGCATGTAAAGATTCTGGAACTGAAATCCAATGGTCAGACTTTGGGTATGAATTATATAAAACCCAAAGTCTGACCATTGGATTTCAGTTCCAGAATCTTTACATGCATATGTCTGAACACTATGTCCCTCAAAAGAAGTGTGTTTAGAGTTAGCCAGCTTTTCGTTATGCCTATGGCCACTTAATCTATATGGAGAAAGAATAGAAATTTCCAATCACATTTTCAGCTATAGCTCCATTCATAGCCCATGTGGGATAGCAGGCATGGGTCCAACTTCTCCTGTGACCATGAAGTTCAATGGGCAAAAGTTTGCCAGTCTATCCTACCTTATACATTAATTGTGAGGCTGAAATGGAATTGCCACATATATACTGCCTGGAGCTGGTTGGCAGATGAGTGGAATACAGCCATGACTGCAAACTTAGTGTGGTGTCACAATTAAGAGAGGGCTGGAGAGATAAAATCTCTGCTAAGCCTTGAAGTATGATTAGTTATCATTTGTTAGCCTAACCTAATTCAAAGGGTGTTCATGAGGAGAAATTAGAGTGATCACCATGCACGTTTCTCAGGAAGAAGGAAGGGACAGCACTATAACCTTGCTGAGGTTCTGGGTAATTCTAAATTTTTGAGAACTCTGAGGGAACACTGCTTCAAAATGGCTGCCATTTAACACGGAATTGGAATGGCCAGGCAGTAACTGTTGTTTACAGACTTATTTCCACCTTTATATATGACTTTCCAGTAAGAGTACTGGGGCAGAGGTCAAACTATAGCCCCAAATCTTCTAAACTACATTGATAAAACACTATTAAATAATGTGGTATTGTGTGAAACTTGAGAATCACATCTCTTCATCAAAACCTAATATCTGACCATACATAACAATCCCAAATCACTATGTGAATGTTAATATTTCATATCCAAATGAGAAGTTTAGACATCTGCGAGCCCTCAGTGGCAAAATTCATAGACACAATAATCAAATATAAGAGAAATAATACTGAGGTCTTTTTTCTGTTTCTAATTTCTCCTTAAGGTGGTAGCCGTGTGAGTCGTACTAGACAGACAGACGATAGATAGATGATAGATAGATGATAGATAGATAGATAGATAGATAGATAGATAAAGGAAGGAAGGAAGGAAGGAAGGAAGGAAGGAAGGAAGGAAGGAAGGAAGGAAGGAAGTTTCCTACTTGAGTTTAATTTCTCTTATTGTATTTTGGGGAGTTTATGAATGTGAAACTGTCCTGACTAGTAATTCAGGCTCATAAATTCTGGAGATATGCAGACAATACCCTGATTTACCCAAGAGTCCATGAGGCTAGATGTTGCAAAGAGGTCAGAACAGCCAGAAGTTCCAAAAGCTTCTAGGGCCTCATCCAATGACAATGGCTGTCTTCCCTATGACAATATCTTATTTTCTCAATAAAAAAGGAAGAGTTAATTCACTGCTTGCAGCACTTTCTTGTCCCTCTCTACTCCCCTGAGTCCTAGGAGGTCAAGTGGGAGGTACAGTGACAGCACCCAGAAGGTCAGAAGAAGTTTCTCATGAGTTATGGTAGCATCTGTTGGAATGCTATCTACTACAGTCCCTAAGTGGCTTCTCGCAGGTAGTGTCCTTTTCACAGGCTCCTTAGTGAATCATGATATAAAAGTCTGGTCCCCATTATGTGGAGGGGGGAACAAACAAGTCTTCCAGCAATGCATTTATCTGTTCTCTCCCTGGATCAATGAGTTACAGTTCCTTTTATAAAACTGTTGGGCTTTCCTATTCCGTACTCTTTTTTTGGACATCATTTTTTTGGCCCACAGGGTTTTCAAGGCAAGAGATGTTCAGAGGTGGTTTGCCATTGCCTCCATCTGTCTAGCAACCCTGGACTTCCTTGGTGGTCTCCCAACTAGATAAAAAACAGAGCCAAACCTGCTTAGCTTCTTGGATTTGGAAAAACTGAGCTAGCCCGGGCTACCCAGGTTGGGGCAGATCATACTTGCGGGCTTCTAATTTAACTGAGAAACTTGCTTTCCTACATTGGTCCCAATCAAGGATCCAGTCTCCTGGAAGACATCAGAGGGAAGCTATTATCTTCTCCTGTTTGTCTATTAGGCAGGAGGTTGTTTTGCCGCCCGTCTACCCAGCATGCACCAGACAGCTTTGTATGACCTGTAAGCCCTCCACAATCTGATTTGACTTTAAAAGTAAAGTTACTGTGACTTAGGAATACAGCAACTTACACAGGCAGTCACCCAAGCTGAAACTGACCTTGCCAGTATAGAACAGGGCAATCTTTCCATAACAATAAGCAGTTCTTGAACAATTTCTCCAATCTACAAGGCGCAAACAGATGCTTTGTCAACATCAAGCACGCATGTTTCCCTTCCAATTACTTTTTGCTTGTTGAACAAAGCGTCGGTGGAGGACAATGCAGACGAAATTATGCTCCCTGTTTCGGCTTGCTCCCCTCTCTTTCTCCTCCAGTGTCTGAGCTTAGTGAGGCAGCAAAACATCTCGTTCCAAAGACCATATCTGTGTCAAATTTCTGCTCGAGGATTTAGAGCCATAGGGAAACCATTAGCATCCATTGACCTTCAGCATCAATAATTTAATCGTTTGGCATTCAGACTAGTTAGTTAGAGCCTGGAATGTGAAAAATTGGAGTGAGAGCCTTCCCAGAAGTGTGCATTGGAAATCGCAGTGTTCACAGCCGCCAACTGAGCTCTTTAAGACCCTCTGGTCTGTAGACACAACAAACCTGGTGGATCAATCCAAAAGTCCATCTCCTCCAGTATTTAACCATCGCCAGCTAGATGCGTCTGGGAAGCACAGAAGCATGATGTGAGCTTTCCTTTGCTTCTTGATCCCAGAATCCAACATTCAGCAGTGCATCATTGCCTCTGAACATGGAAGTTTCACTTGGGTATTGGTGGCTGATACATATTCTTCATGAATGCCCCTTTTATGAAAAGATTAAAACTTCGGATGATTTTAGTTAGTTGGCTCCACCCCAAGTATAGTTAGGTAATTTTTAATCTCTGGGCTCAGCCTGGGTTTTATGTGATTGTGATTATGCACCTTGTCATATGTTGTGTTAATTTTATGTACCTATTTTATCCCCCTTTTGCATTTTCTTCGGGTCAAGACTTCGGTTATATAGACCTGTAATAAATTGAAAAGATTAAAAGTCACCACAAAAACTTGTAGAAGTAAATTCCAAGTTAGTTATACATTGTCCAGAGAAGTAGTTTTTTTTTTCCTTCTCAGTCCTAAACCTGATGTCAGTCTATTTCATTGGGTGACCTTGAGTTCTAGGATATGATAGAGGAAAACACACATCTCTCTCTCTCTCTCTCTCTCTCTCTCTCTCTCTCTCTCTCTCTCTCTCTCTCGTCTGTTTATATCTGTCTGTGGAGGGGTTGCTGTCTCAGTGGAAGAGCCTCTACTTTGCATGTAGGTCACCAGTTACTACTTTCCCAGCTGTGCTTCATGTATGCAAACAGACTGTGGCCCAAGACTTAAGGGCAACCATGTAGGATTTTCAAGGCAAAATATGTTTGGGGGTTGCCATTGCCTGCCTCTGCATCACGACTGTGGACTTCCTTGGTGGTCTCGCATCCAAATACTAGCCAAGGACAACTCTGCTTAGCTTCTGAGATCTGATGACATAAGGCTATCCTGGGATATCCAGGTCACAGTAGAGACAAACAGAGATGGTTTCCCATTGCCTGCCTCTGCATAGCAATACCAAACTTCCTCGGTAGTCTCCCCTCCAAGTACTAACCAGGGCCAGCCAGCCCTGGTTAGGTTCCAAAAGCTGATGAGATCAGGGTAGCCTGAGTCACGCAGGTGCCTGTTGCTTCGGGTGACAGAAGACCCTGAGACTGGCCCTGCAACTTTTCAGTGCTGTTGTAATGATCACTACGGTGGTTCCTTTTGTAAAAATGTTAGATTTTCCTATATCATACTTCTTTTGCTGTTAAGTTTTCAAGACAAGAGACATTGAGAGGTGGTTTGCCATTGCCTGCCTCTCCATAGCAACCCTGGGTTGTTGAGGGTTGCTATGCAGAGGCAGACAATGGCAAACCACCTCTGGAGTTATAAGTACACAAACAATAGGTACACAAACATATGCATCAAACAAAGGGAAGTGTCACTCATTAAAGCTTATCCTGGGATAGATGTTATTAGTCTTTAGGGGAGGGGCCATATCCCAGAGGGAGAGCATCTGCTTGGTATTTATACCCTGCCCTTCACTTGGAGTCTCAGAGCAGTTTACAAACTCCTTCCCCTCTCCACAAGACGCCCTGTGAGGTAGGTGAGGCTGAGAGAGCTCTTGAGAGAACTGCTCTTTCAAGGACAGCTCTGACAGAACTATGGCTTGCCCAAGGTTATCCAGCAGCTGCAAGTGGGGAAGTGGGGAATCAAACCCGGTTCTCCCAGACACCAAACTGGCCCCCAGGTTTAAGACCCCAGATTTAATCCCTGGCATCACCCCAGGTTTAAGGTTTAAGACCAGGTTTAAGACCCCAGGTTTAATCCCCAGCATCTCCAGTTGAAAGGTACAGGTAGGAGATCATGAGAAAGACCTCTCGCCGAGACCCTGGGAAATCACTGCCGGTTGGAGTAGACAATTCTGACCTTGGTGGACTAATAATCTGATTCAGTATAAGGCAGCTTCATGTGTATGTCTTCTCCATACCATTCATATTTTTAATTAACCTGTATCATGTTTCTTTGTATTTCCCCCCAAACTAATAAGCCCTAGACTCTTCACACTTTAATCATTTTTTGCCTTTTCATTCCCTTTCCCATCTCTACAGTTTCCTAGAGATGAGATTGTTGGAACTGTACACAGAATTCAAGTATGGCCATACCATCAATTGGATTTATATAAAGGTATTTTGGTACTGGCAGCTTAATATCCAATCCTTTTCCAAGCAACTGAGTTTGCCTTTTTTTTTTTTTGATGCACCCTGCTGCATAGTGAGTTGATGTTTTCCCGGAACTATTAATCATGACCCCAAAATTTCTCTTGAATGGAGAAAGCCAGTTTAAATCTATAAGCATATATTGAAAGTTATTGATTTTATGACAATATTTAATTTTACAGTGCATAGATAAAACATTATCTGAATGATGGTCGTGCACTGGAAGGGCACTCACTATGTTCTACTAAAAAAAAACCAAAAAAAAAAAAACCCAAACCCTCTATACATTTGAATTCAAGGGTTGGGAAAATTCATGATTTTAAAGCAGAAGCCAGTTGTGGGTAGCACTGATTGGCTGGTGTCAGTATTGTCACAAACTCACTTTTGCTCAGTATCCACAAATAAGTTCTATAACTTTGAAGGCGCTTAAAAAAAATTAAGATGATGATTGCCCATTGAATTGAATAATTGCACAAATAGAGGTGTTTGGGGTTTTTAAGTCAAAGTGAACAGACCACCTGAAACAATGAGAAAAGGGCAAGAATAACAAAAGAACCTGAATTCTCCTTGCTATGGTATACATCTGCCAATCACATTGGCTCATCCAGTGAGAGAAAAATCTCACCACATCTTCTAAATTTAATGTTCTGTTTGTACACAGTCTTACTGACATTAAATTTGCCAGTCCCCCATTAAACCTGACAAATGTACTAATGTTCTTCAACACCAGACATAGGCAACTTAATTCTGTGATTTCTGTGTTTGTGTGGTTCAGTACTGTCAAAGCAGGAAACAACCTAAATTTATATCTGGGGTTTGGGGAGGGATCATATATCTGTAATGTTGAACTATTCCCAATTAAAGCTTTCTTGCATTAACCATTTGTCATTAAGCTAATTAATCAATTATCCATTACATTGAATGCATTTTAGATTTTACCCTCTACAAGCACCTTTATGAGATATCAAGGAGGAAAATAGTTCCTGCCTATGTACCAGATTTTTACCCTGACCTTCTCTCATCTACTTTATTCTCACAACAACATAAGAACATAAGAGAAGCCAATGTTGGATCAGGCCAATGGCCCATCCAGTCCAACACTCTGTCACACAGTGGCCAAACATACCAGGTGCCATCAGGAGGTCCAGCAGTGGTGCCAGGACACTAGAAGCCCTCCCACTGTTGGTCCCCCCAAAAAACACCAAGAATACAGAGCATCACTTGCCCCAGACTGAGAGTTTCTATCTATACCTTGTGGCTAATAGCCACTGATGGACATCTGATCCATTTTGTTGTTCAGTCACACAGTTGAGTCCGACTCTTCGTGACCCCATGGACCAGATCACGCCAGGCCCTCCTTTCTTCCGCTGTCCTCTGAAGCTTGCTCAATTTCATGTTCATTACATTGATGACACTGTCTAACCATCTCATCCTTTGCCGTCCCCTTCTTCTTTTAACTTCAATCACCCCCACCCCAAAAGAACCAGGGGGAGACATAGTGAAAAAGGTTTTGCTTTTTTTTCCCCCTTTTCATTCTGGTCACTAAAGGACCCACACTTCAAGGTTTTTGGAACCACAACAGCAATTCTAGTAAAAACTTTTAAAACTCATGTTGAAATTCACCTTCACTTCTCCTTGAAGCGCTGTGTACAACGCCCAAGATCCATACCTGTCCTTGCTGGCAGAACAGGGTTTCTTTTTCTTACAATATTCCTGGAATGCTGTTCTAACACTATCTAAAGGGTCTTCCCCCTCAAAGGAACCTTCCAGCCAAGGAGAGGCTCCTTTCTTCATTAACCATTTCTCTAGTTTTGGCACCTCAGCCGTCTTTGCGCGGTACATGTTTCACTTACTTAGTTACTTATAAGTTTCTTCTGCTCCATATGTTTATCTAATTCCCTCTTGAAGCTGTCCATGCTTGTAGCTGCCACCACCTCCTGTGGCAGTGAATTACATGTGTTAATCACTCTTTGGGTGAAGAAGTTTTTCCTTTTATCAACCCTGCACAGTAAGTTCAGCTGAGCAAGAATGACTGAAGGATGATAGGGAAATGGCTGAGAAGCTAAATGCATTTTTTGCCTCTGTCTTCACTGTGGAAGATGAGAAGTGCTTGCCCACTGCAGAACCACTGATTTCAGGAGGGGTGTTGAAAGACCTGAGTCAGATTGAGGTGACGAGAGAGGAGGTCCTAAAACTGATAGACTACTTAAAAACTGATAAATCACCAGGCCCAGATGGCATACATCCGAGAGTTCTGAAAAAACTCAAATGTGAACTTGTGGATCTCCTGACAAAAATATGTAATCTTTCCTTAAAATCTGCCTCCATTCTTGAGGACTGGAAGGTAGCTAATGTCACTCCCATCTTTAAAAAGGGTTCCAGAGGAGATCCGGGAAATTACAGGCCAGTCAGTCTGACATCGATACCGGGTAAATTGGTGGAAACCATTATTAAGGAAAGAATTAGTAGGCACATAGATGAACAAAACCTATTGAGGCAGACTCAGCATGGGTTCTGTAAGGGAAGATCTTGTCTCACTGGCCTATTAGTGTTCTTTGAGGGGGTGAACAAACATGTGGACAAGGGGGATCCAATAGATATTGTTTACCTTGACTTCCAGAAAGCTTTTGATAAAGTTCTACATCAAAGGCTTCTAAGTAAGCTCAAAAATCAGGGGATAAAAGGACAAGTCCTTTGATGGGGTCTGAACTGGCAGAGACTGATCAAGAGAGAGATCTTGGAGTTGTAGTGGATAACTCACTGAAAATGTCGAGACAGTGTGTGACTGCAATAAAGAAGGCCAATGCTATGCTGGGGATTATTAGGAAGGGTATTGAAAACAGATCAGCCAATATCATAATGCCCCTATATAAATCAGTGATGTGACCTCATTTGGAATACTGTGTGCAGTTCTGGTCACCACACCTTAAAAAGGATATTATAGCTTTGGAAAAAGTGCAGAAAAGGGCAACTCGAATGATAAAAGGGTTAGAACACTTTCCCTATGAGGAAAGATTAAAGCGCTTAGGGCTCTTTAGCTTGGAGAAATGACAACTGAGGGGTGACATGATTGAGGTTTATAAGATTATGCATGGGCTAGAGCAGGTAGAGAAAGAGGTACTTTTCTCCCTTTCTCACAATACAAGAAGTCATGGGCACTCCATGAAATTGCTGAGCGATCGGGTTAGAGCGGATAAAAGGAATTACTTCTTCACCCAAAGGGTGATTAACACATGGAATTCACTTCCACAGGAGGTGGTGGTGGCTACAAGCATGGACGGCTTCAAAAGGGAATTGGATAAGCATATGGGCAGAGGTCCATCAGTGGCTATTAGCCACAAGGTATAGATAGAGGCTCTGGGGCAAGTGATGCTCTGTCATCTTGGTGCTTGGGGGTGTCAACAGTGGGAGCACTTCTAATGTCCTGGCCCCACTGGTGGACCTCCTGATGGCACTGGTATTTCTGGCCACTGTGTGATACAGAGTGTTGGACTGGATGTGCCTTTGGCCTGATCCAACATTGGCGTCTCTTATGTTCTTATGACTGGGCCAGGTTCATCTGGCCAGTTTCATGGCTGAGAGGGGACTGAGCCCTGACCCCCCCCCCCCAGTTCTAGAGTAACATTTTAATCACTGTGCCACACTGGCTTTAATTTAATATTAAAAGAACAAGTCACACCAAACATTATCTCGTTAATACCCTTTTGTGGTGACAAACCAGCACTGATATAGTCTCAATTAATAAAGAAGTGTTAAAATTTATCCTGACCCATTAAAATTGACCGCTCCTGCAATGATTAATCAACTGAAGATTCACTCCATTAATTTACCATTTAAGCAGATTCATCGTGCCACAGTCCTTCAGAGGAAAATGTCTGCCTGGTTGTTCAATATTCCAAGTGTGAATACCAGGAACCTTGATCCCACCTACCCCACTTATCTCACAGAACCACAACACAGATTCTCTGGACTGACCCGCATGACAAAGAAAAGACTGAACAGGGTCTGTTCATACATAGGACCCTGGGCCATTGGCAGGCTCACAGCTTGGTGAGGAATCACCTGGAAATTGCCATCTGTATGAGCTGGCATCTCTTCATGGACAGAGTCGCCGTGACCTTGGTCCAAAGACCTGCAGGTCACTCAAGGTTAATGTAGCCGGGTGAGATGTGCCTCTCTAGATCTCTTAGTGATGTGATCCCATTAGTGAAGATCCAGCCTAGGTTAAGAAGAGAAATCATCACTGAAATGTATACTCTGAATGACTGTGCCTCCTCCCCAACCCTGAAACACACGGTTTTGTTAGATTCATTGCAAGCTACTCGGATCTTGGATACAATTCAAAAACAAGAAACATTTTTTTACTTGATTTGTGCAGTGCTCAGGCTTTTCAATCACCTTTTGCAGCTGTCTGAAATAGACAACAGAACTACTGTATCATGGCTTGGACATTATCTTACGAACAGCTTTAAAAATTTGCCATTCTCTGCCAAAGGGCAAAAATGAAAAGAAAAACACCCCCTCCCCTTTGATTCAATGTCACAGTATTTGCCATGTGTAAAAATCATATTTTTTTTTACCTGCTAGAACATCTGCTTGCAATATGGAAGGAAATATTATGGTTCACATTGCAGAAGGAAACAGAGGCTAAAGGGAGCGATGCTCATTTTCACTGGAGTTCTTAACAATGTGAGAAATATTCACTGCATTGCAAAGTTATTTCACTGATAAATTACTCTGGTTCTTCTCAGGGGAATTTGATAAACTTTCTGCCACACTGAAACATTTTTTTTTTCCTTCCCACAACCAGTTGTGTAGTAAGTTCAGATGTTGCATGGTCCAAAGTTTTTGCTCCCCAAGTAAGACCGCAATAAGGACAACTAAGGGCCAGTTCAGACTTGTCGAAATTCCATCAGCCAATGATTTTCATGTCTGAATAAGTCACAACACATTAATCACAAGCAAGAGCCAGCATGGTACAGTGGTTAACATGTTCGACCAGGATCCGGGAAATCCAGCTTTGAATCCCCGTTTGTGTCATGGAAGCTCTCTGGGTGACTATCTTAGCTTAACGCACCTCAGAGGGTTGTTGTGAGGATAAAATGGGTGAAAGGAGAATGATGTAAGCCACTTTGGGAGAAAGGTAGGATATACCGTCAGTAAATAAATAAATAATGGTGCTGACCTTAATGTCAACTTCAGCCCCATACTTTTCAAATTCAGACAGTTTCTACATCCAGATGAATATTATTTCCACAGACTTGAATTTTCATGATGTAGCCTACGCAAGCATCCTCACAAGAGATGCCCCGCAAGTCCAGTGGAAACGAGCTTGTACCTTTTTCTGCATGACCATTTTCATGAATAGAACAGATGAGAATGAGTAGAACAGGGGGTTGGACTAGATGGTCTGTATGGCCTCTTCCAACTCTATGATTCTAAGTCAATGGAACAAGAATCAAAGGGGAACCCAAGGAATGGCTCATGGACTCCCACCTTCACCAGTGGACCTCGTAACCCTTCTCCCACCAAAAACTTAACTATCAACTGTCAACCTCTCTATGGACTCCAGCCGAGAGCGGACTGCGAGGGTCAGCCAGGGTGCCAACCTCATTTAGAAAATCAGAACTAGGTTTCCTCTCAGTGATGGGTTTGACATATTTCCTCTCTCTCGCGTCTGTCACCCATGAGGAGTCGATTGTAGAGCCCAGTTATATTCACTTGGCTCCTAATCATCGTATCTCCCCATCATTTGTCCTCGAGGTCACCTGTTCTTTTTCTTTATTTTCTTTTACAATGAGTTTGTCATTCCACTGACCTCCCCACACCCATTCCTTAAAGTGCCCACACCAGTCTCGTATTCCTTGTGTACAGGTCCCTGCTTTAGGCATCCTGCCACCCCTCCTTTCTCCTATCACAACCCTGTCTTGATCCCCAATACATTCCTTTCCCTTGTCTTCCTCCTTTAACTGAGCTACTTCCCCGCTTGGGTTGTCTCTCGAGGAGCCCGGGTCCTCCCCTAAAGGGTCGTTGACTTTCTTGGGTAAGTCCTCTGGTGCTAAGGGGGACTGCGCCTGCATAGTCGGGGGGTCTCTGCCAGCGACCTCCCGACACACCCCCCTTCTTAAAGAGGACTTCGAGGGTGGGTCGTCGTAGAGTCGGGAGAGACAATTGGCGTTCTTGTGGAGGTGCCCGGCTCGATGCTGTATTGTAAACCTATAAGGTAGAAGGGAGAGGTACCACCGTAAAACTCTATTATTGGAATCTTTGGCTCTTTGCATCCATTGCAAAGGTGCGTGGTCTGTCTGCAAGATAAATTGAGTATTAGCAAGATAATAGCGTAAAGCGTCAATGGCCCACTTGATGGCCAGGGCTTCTCTTTCGATTGTGGAATACTTTTGTTCAGCTTGCGTCAGCTTCCGACTAAGAAATACTATGGGGTATTCGATGTCATCGTGTATTTGTGCCAATACGGCACCGAGACCTGATTGAGAAGCATCAGTTTGCACCAGGAAGGGTTTGGAAAAATCTGGATTCCTTAAAGCTGTGGACTGGTCTAACCCTTGTTTGAGGTCTTGAAAGGCTCCCTCAGTTTCTGGAGTCCACTGCAACTGATTAGGAAGGCATTTTTTTAGGAGATCTGTTAAGATCGCCGCTCTTGAAGCATAATGTGGTAGGAATCGGCTGTAATAACCTAAGAGACCTAAGAATTGCCGTAACTGCTTTTTGTTCTTAGGCTGAGGGTATTGCCGGATCTGCATCACCTTGCTAGGAACTGGTCTTATTTCCCCCTTCCCTATTAGGAACCCAAGATAGTTAAGTTCCTGAAATCCCAGATGGCTTTTCTTGGGATTGGCAGTCAACCCGGCTCCTTGTATCGCTCGGAGTACTGTCTCCAGATGTTGTAAGTGAGTTTCCCATGAAGGACTGAAAACAATAATATCATCTATATAGGCGGCTGCAAAGTTATGACAGTGGTGCAACATTGTATCTACTAGCCTCTGGAAAGTGGCAGCAGCACCATGCAACCCAAAAGGCATACGCTTAAATTGGAACAGTCCATCAGGAGTAGCAAAGGCTGTTTTTTCTTTATCCTCCTCCCGGACCGGTATCTGCCAGTATCCCTTAGTAAGATCTAAAGCAGAAACAAATCTAGCCTCCCCTAATAGCTCTAGCAATTGATCGGTGCGAGGCATAGGGTATGCATCAAACTGGGATACTTTGTTAACTTCCCGGTAGTCAATACAAAACCTTGTGGATCCGTCTGGTTTTGGTACTAACACAATGGGACTCCGCCAAGCACTCCTGGACGGTTCTATTATTCCCAATTGTAACATTTCAGTCGTCTCTTTCCTTACCTCTTCCCATCTGGCCCTAGGTATTGGTCTCCAGACCGACCGGGCTATTTGGGTTTTTTCTGTGATAATAGCATGTTCCACGCAAGTCGTGTAACCAGGTAACCTTGAAAACACCCCTGGTACCGCTTTTATTACCTGTAGCAACTGAAGACGTTGTTCTATTGTCAATTCCGGATCCAGCTGGGGTTCCCCTTCTGGCATCCCCTCATTATTAAAGTGAATGGTGGCCCCCTCCCCTTCCTCCTGTACACCCCTGGTACCGCTTTTATTACCTGTAGCAACTGAAGACGTTGTTCTATTGTCAATTCTGGATCCAGCTGGGGTTCCTCTTCTGGCATCCCCTCATTATTGAGGGGAATGGTGGCCACCTCCCCTTCCTCCTGAAATCCAGACATGACAGGCG
>NW_015170997.1:83627-86356 GCF_001447785.1 Gekko japonicus | reverse complement strand
GCCTGAGTTTTTGGGAGAGCACGCATAGCGGCTTGAGCCCCCCCAGTCAAATATGGACCCAAAATATAGGCCCACTGTTCTTTGGGCCATTGCGCCATTTCGGCCGCTCTTTCAAAGGACTCGATAGGCTTCGATGTCATCGTCTGCGGTAAATTTGGTAAGTAAAGGGGGGGAATACGAACTCCGGTACCGCCGCTCATCTTGGCTCCTTCCCAGGCTTTTGATAGGTTTTGAATCATTATTACCTGTGCCTCCTGTTGTTGTTTCATCCATACGTGCATCAAGTTTTCCTGCCGTTCCGTCAGCCATTGGGAAAACTGTCCTAAATCAAAGGATGGAGTGCTTGTTCCCGCTGCGGCCCCGCCTTGCGTTTCCATCTCTGGTTTCTTCAGTCGTCGTTCAACCCAGCCGTGAGGTTTGGGTATATGTGGTCGGATCCCCGTACGGGCCACCAATTTGTCAACCTCTCTATGGACTCCAGCCGAGAGCGGACTGCGAGGGTCAGCCAGGGTGCCAACCTCATTTAGAAAATCAGAACTAGATTTCCTCTCAGTGATGGGTTTGACATATTTCCTCTCTCTCGCGTCTGTCACCCACGAGGAGTCGATTGTAGAGCCCAGTTATATTCACTTGGCTCCTAATCATCGTATCTCCCCATCATTCGTCCTCGAGGTCACCTGTTTTTTTTTCTTTATTTTCTTTTACAATGAGTTTGTCATTCCACTGACCTCCCCACACCCATTCCTTAAAGTGCCCACACCAGTCTCGTATTCCTTGTGTACAGGTCCCTGCTTTAGGCATCCTGCCACCCCTCCTTTCTCCTATCACAACCCTGTCTTGATCCCCAATACATTCCTTTCCCTTGTCTTCCTCCTTTAACTGAGCTACTTCCCCGCTTGGGTTGTCTCTCGAGGAGCCCGGGTCCTCCCCTAAAGGGTCGTTGACTTTCTTGGGTAAGTCCTCTGGTGCTAAGGGGGACTGCGCCTGCATAGTCGGGGGGTCTCTGCCAGCGACCTCCCGACATCAACTCAGTCAGTTAGTCAGTAGTTAAACTGCCAAATCCCTCCTTTTCTTTCTTTTCAGCATTTCAATTCACCCCTCTAAAGTGATTGACTGAGGCTGCTGGAAGGCAGAACTTAAACCATTTGAGGGTGCGATCATACGTACCAAAACCGGTGGCAACGGTGCGATTCCCCCATGGAGTAAAGGGCACAGTCAGACAGACACATCTGTCCAGCATCCCGGAGTCCATGGCGGGGTGTCGTATCGCGCCGCAGGAGCGTGGAAAAAAACCACCGGGTAAAACCTTCTACTATCCGGAACTGCAGGGTGCACAGCCGGAAGTGTGATCGCGCAAACATGTGTCATTGCAGCCCGGGACAAACAGCCTCGCTTCCCGCCCGCATTTTCTCCCATGTGTGACCACAGCCTGTGTCTTGCTAAGATGCAACGGTTCTTGTCCTCTGCAGAATATGAATGCAATGAACACACTTTGTGAAGGACAATAGGTTTGTTTTAAGCTGTCTACAGTAGTTTACAGAAGAAAAATCACACCCACAGAAGAGCCAATGCAAAAGAATAATATGCATAACATCCCTTTAGCTGTCAGGAACCCCAGATAAGGACAGCAGATGGACTCTCCCCCTGTTCAAACCTCACAGGACTGCTTCCCAATATTAGTCGGAGCTGAGGTTCAAATCTATTGCTTAGGCTTTTATACATTTAAGGATAGGGATTAGGCATACTGCCCTTGGGAAGAGTGAAATAATACTTTTACACACCCCATTTGCTTTAGGCTCGAGTTCAAAGCTTTCCTCCAATCTAAGGAGACTTTGGTCCTTTCCACACTTGGCTCTTATCCCTGGTTTTATCAGAGTTGAACTCGGGACACAATACCTTGCATTTATCCCTGGTTATAGCAGCATCTGTTTATCCCAGGACAAGTGTGAGGTGAAACTGGGGTGACCTCAATGTAATGTGGGAACAAAAAATAACCTGAGATAATTACAGGGGTGAACTTGAGTGTAGTGTAGAATGTAAGTTCGGGGACAGGGTTGAACCAGGATTTAAGGTCTAGTGTGGAAAGGATCTTTGTCCAACTTAAGTGGCTCTTCCACTGAAGGAAGAGCCACTTAAGCTGGAAGAAGGCTTCTAAGGCTAGAGGATGGCTGTCTGGAGGATGGTTGGATCTGCCCCATTTATTTAAGATTCCCATAGTATGTAAATGATTCATCCACTTATTTTTTTAAAAAAAATCTGTTCAAGTTGTAATGTTGGATGTTTCCCAGTACTGTTTCTTGTATTATATTGTTTTGTTTCAAAAATGTAAGCCACTTCATGAGTTAGGGTTAATAGAAAGGAAATAATTATTTAAAATAATAACTCAAACCCCTTGGCATTGATTAATGAAATCCGAGACCAAACCACAGAGTCTTACAATTGCCCCCACAGGGGAATAACGAGACAGACAACCATTTTGGATTAAACAAGGGCCACTTTATTAATTATATACAATTTTGGGACAGTAAAACCCGGCAAGGGAGCACTTCAAGATTAGCGGAACAGACAAGGCAGGTGTCAGGCTGACCAGCCTCCTTGTCTGATACAAATGGGCGATGCACCAACCCCGGTCCTGGGCCATTAGCCTGGCTTGCGACCAGCAGCCTAGCCGCGGGTCGCCTCCTGGGAGCGCCTACCCCTGAAACCTTACAGCTTGCAGAGAGGCGCTT
>NW_015170997.1:69138-83378 GCF_001447785.1 Gekko japonicus | reverse complement strand
AACAGACAAAGGGGAGGCGTGGGCAGAGCCCTGCCTAGCCAGGCCAGCTCCGCCCCCTCCCCACGTCCCAGCCCTCCGAGCTGGGACGCGGCGTTCGCCCCGCCTTCCCCGCGGCGGCAAACCAGCCCCCGGCCGCCATTGCCTTCGGCGGCGGCCGGGAGCTCCCTTGTATTACAAGGGTGTGAGATAGTTCAGAAGTACAAATAGGGGGTCCACACGACTCATGGTGAGAGAAATACCATCTCCCCCCCCCACTTCACCAAGCACCAAGCCTGGAGCAGCTCCAGCACCCCCCCACACACACACACCTTTGAGCTCAGCTGCAGTGGCAGCAGTCATGGAGAGGCTTCTGGTGCCCAGAGAAGCTCCCAGCCTCTGCCACTGACTCTGAAGATTAACTATTACTTTTTTGGGGGGGGAATTTAAGTCTCCAATCTTTGTTTAAGATTTCAAATTTTTCTGCAAACCTTGGGGGTCCCCCATTTTGTAGGACAATATCTTTAGTGTCCCAATCCGTGGATTTAGACCTCCACAGATGGTGCCACACATTGCTACTATTCAATGTGTAAATAGTGGGACTGACTGTTCTGGTGCCTAGAGTCAGGAGAATGGGTGACGTGGTAGTATAGATCCAAAGATCCACCCCTTTTTTTTCTTTGGCATGTTGGTATTTTTGTGAGGCAGTGGTTGGGGTATTGAACTAGGTCTCGGGGTAGCTGGGCTCAGATCCCCTGCTCACCCTGAAACTTCCTGAGTGACTTTGGACCAAGCAGTCTCCCTCAGCCTCATTTACTTCATGTGAGGATAAAGGGGGGGAGGGGAAATCATACAGGTAGCCAAGAGCTACCTGGAGAAAGGTGTGATAAAAAGGCAACAAATATTCTTCTCTCTCTCTCTCTCTCTCTCTCTCTCTCTCTCTCTCTCTCTCTCTCTCTCTGCAGTAAAGTTGTGGCCAACTTATGGCAACCTGTCAAGTTCGGGCCTCGTTTGCCATGGGTTTCTTAACTGTCAGTCTGTCTTTGGTTCTGTATGCTTATCATCCTGTTTCATTCCGGCTGGGGGGAGGTATGTTAGTGTGTGAGGATGTGTGTGTGGAACTGCTTTGCTGGGAGTCGTGCTAGCTTGTAACGGCATCTATGCGGGGCCTCCCTTCAATGGGAAGAATGCATGCTTGACCTTGAGTACCAGACACTGCTGGATAATGTCGCCCTATGCTTGCAGGTGCTGGAGGAGGGCTAATGGTGCACAGTAGATTTTGGCAGGCTGGATGTATTGGTGTGATTGGACTGGTCATAAGGGGTGGTTGTTTGAATCATGTATAATATGACAACTGGTGCCAAGGGAGCCAGTTCTGACACAGATTCGTCTAGTCTTGAGACCTCTCTATTTCTCAATAAACAAATCACTGCCAAGAGAGTGTTGTTGGGAGTGGGTTTCTTCAAGACCTAAAACAGCCCCAAAGACGTTTTCAAGGCAAGAGACAAACAGAGGTGGTCTGCCTTTGCCTCCCTCTGTGTATTAGCTCTGGACTTCCTTGGTGGTCTCCCATCCAAGTACTAACCAGGGCTTAACCCTGCTTAGTTTCTGAGATCTGATGTGTTTGAGCTAGGCCAGGCCATCCAGGTCAAGACCACAAGTATACTTAGCTCTTTTTTATGACTGTTCTTTGCTCTTACTCCTTCTTTCACCTCAGAAGACCTATTGGCAAATGAAATTGTACTTACATAATGGAAAAAAAAAGAATACATGCTGCTTAGCAGAAGCAAACAGAATTGTCTTCCCTGGCAGGATATTGCTATCATTTAAAACATTTATACTCAGACCGTGCAATGCCATAAAAGGATAGCTGGGGTTTTGTAGTGCTATTTAATTTGATTCTGCAACAATCACACAACTGGAGTTTAACATACGAAACTGAGCAGGACAGAAACATTTTCATTAAAAACCTGCGGCTAACCGGCACAAATGCCATAGTTCAGCAGCGGGATCTCCAGGTATTCAGGCCCTAGCTCTGCTCCTGACTGGAAAGTTTTCTCCATCCTCATTTCTCAGCCCTTAACAGTTTCAAGCAGTGAACTTGAAGAACCTAAAGATATTTTTTCCCCTTAATAATCAGAAAGGCATCCTACATTTGGAATAGCAGCAGAATTAGTGGATGGGTTGGGGACGGGGGGAAGGACTACATCAGTGGACTGAAAGTAATATAAATGCTTGCTAGTAATAATAGCTCACATTCTGCAAAGTTACGTACATTCCTGGCTGTCACCTAAGGACCTCAAGTGATGAATGAACTATGTGTAGGAACTAGTCCATTGCTAGATTATATACATCTTTCACAGAATAAATGCTCAGAAAAGGAGAAACTGCTTACAATTCTCCTCCAGTTTAGCACACTTCTTCATTCTTCGGAATGCAGAGAGCCTGGATAGTTGAACGAGGCTGCAATTCAAAGAATGCTTTCCTGGGAGTAAATCACAGTGAATGCAATAAAACTTCCTCCTGAGTAGATCTGCTTAGGATTGCTCTCCCAAGGACTTGAGCCTACCCAGAAGTTTTTTTTTTCCCATTCAGATTTGCCTTTGAAAGTCTCTATGTCTCAAATACGGTTTGTCTTGTAGGCAGCAGGGCGGGGGGAGGGGGGGGTCTGTTTGTGAAACACATCCAGAAACTTGCTGAGTGCATGAAGCAGGTTCAAAATATCAGCTGTGCTGATGAAAAGCAACAATTATCTAACACTTTGTGCCAAGAGAACCATGTTAACACACACAAAAAGAGGAAATCCTGTGCCAACACTCAAGATTCTAGAAGCTCTTGCAGTTTGCTATATTTACAGACAGGTAAACAGAGCATAGAGGAACCAGGTAGGGATACTTGAACACCTGCCAGGTTGGCTTATTTCCTGTTCACCAGTGATAATCAGGCAACCATTAATCAACAGGCAATTTGGCTGCTTGCAACCTGTTGGTGTATTCCCAGGAATAGGCTCCTTGCACCCATCGTAAGCCAACTCCCAGCCAAAGAAAGATCAGGTGGTAGATTCTGATCTCCTACTAGGGAAATTTTGATCTGTACACAGCAAACTTATGAGGTTCCCCCCCCCCCTATTTGTTGGATCCCCAGGCATTCAAAATAACTCCACGTTTGGATCAAAGTGAGGTTTATTTCAAAGCGATGGTTCAAACAGGAACAAGGACATTGTTAGGAATAACTGCAAATACATATGAGCAACATAATAAAGGGATTTGAACCAGATGAGGGCCAATGAGCCCAGTTCCCGCTGGCGGGAATAGAACTTAGAAAGCACGCCCATTTCATGGGAACATAACAGTTCTACACAATCAACACAGGTTCAGTTCACAGGCTAGATACCCATAACAAGCTGAGTGAAGCACCAACTCCCACCACCAGCTGCATGACCTTGGCCAGTTCCGCAAAGTACAGAAGAAGCATAATGAAGCAAGAAAACCAGAGAGGGGGGGGGAAGGCGAAAAGAAGCATTGAGCAGGTAACACAAGAGACAATGGCAGCTAGCTGACACTATTCTGGAATCTTTGTTGCCTTCCCTTCCCTTCCAGAAGCTGAAACTTTGGACAAGGGGGTTGATCAGAGATCCAGCTGATTATCCTTCTCCCTGTTTCAAAGCTGTTAGCTTAAGCCGCAGAGAAAGGAAATAAACTAGCTTGTTCTCCTCTCCCTCACGACTGTGGCTCAGTGGTAGAGAATCTGCTTGGCATGCAGAAGGCCTCAGGTTCAATCCCTGGCATCTCAAGTTAAAAGATCTGGCAGTAGGTGACGTGACCGACCTAAGCTGGAGACCCTGGAGAGCCGCTGCCAGTCGGAGTAGACAATACTGACTTTGATGGGCCGAGGTTCTGATTCAGTATATGGAAGTACGGTTTCTGTACCTACTGAGGTTGGACAGGAGGAAAGATCTCTCCCTTTTGCAACTTTTGGTTAAGTGCACAGACACTAATCTGGGAGAACTGGGTTTGATTCCCTACTCCTCCACTTGCACCTGCTGGATGACCTTGGGCAAGCCATAGTTCTGTCAGAGGTGTTCTTGAAAAAGAGCAGTTTCTGTCAGAGTTCTCTCAGCCCCACCTAATGTCGGCTATGCTGCCATAGGGGTTGGGGGTGGGGTGCTAACTTGCCAGGACTTGTGGTGTATTGTCTGGGATTCTAGGGAACCGTGGGAGCGCTTTCGGTTCTCAGCTTGGCTCTAACGGCCTGGGGCTCCTTCTCCCGTGTGCGGGAATGTGGCTAATTGGCCTAAGGAAGGGGGGGTGCATACGAATACCCTATATCCCATTATGCTTGTAGGGGCGACACCATTCTTAACAGAATGTCAGGTTCCACAGCCAACAACTGAGTACACACTTCTTGGAAAGGCTATACTTTATTGAAGAGCTATAGATGCATTAACAAAGGCACTGTTAAGAATGGCGTCTGTTGTGGGGAGGGGAAGGGGAAGGAGTTTGTGAACTGCTCTGAGACTCCCTTGGGTAGTGAAGGGCGGGGTATAAATCCAATCCCTCCTCCTCCATTGTGTAGCTTTTTTTGCTGCATCAAAACCCCACACCAGCTCATCCCGTGATCAGCAGTGAGTTGGCTTCTGCCCAACAAGTAGCTGCTAACTTAATGTTCAGCAGCTGTTCAAGTTGCTGGATACCATCTGACTGGATCCCTGCTCAGCTTGCAATCTGCTTGTGTTGAACAAGGTGAGTTCAAATGCCGAAAGTATTTTAAGGCATGCGTTCCATTCAAGACCCTGACTAGGCATGCTGAGTTTCTGTCTCCCTAAGACAACCAGGAATGCATCCTAGAATATTCCCAACACATCCGTGCAGCTGAGCATTTCTGAGGAAGATTGCTAATAGTGAGCATGCTGTCTTTCAGAGACACGTATCCCATTGCTGATCCTTTTTGGATGTTGTGAACACACATAAACTGGGAGACTGCCAACTGTGTATGCTGGCAATGCACACTACCTGCAATCCACCCAGTGGGTGTGGTTCGCAAGTTCTCCGAAAGGAGTAACACAGAGAGTTTGCCCATGTATATAGCCTCTGTACATCTTAAATGAAAGCACCTGCTAGAAAACACCTGGCTGTAATTACATGATTACTAGCATGACAGCTAGGTCTGACAAACAGATCAAACTGATCTATAGTAACTGCTTGCTACCTCTATCATTCTGACATATATCTCAATAAGCCTGACTTTTCAGAGATCTGGTTCTGAAGCTGAATATCCACATGTTGCCCCTTTTTGCTAATATGAACATAAGAACATAAGAGAAGCCAATGTTGGATCGGGCCAATGGCCCATCCAGTCCAACACTCTGTCATACAGTGGCCAAAAATACCAGGTGCCATGAGGAGGTCCATCAGTGGGGCCAGGACACTAGAAGCTCTCCCACTGTTGCCACCTCCCCCAAGCACCAAGAATACAGAGCATCACTTGCCCCAGACCAAGAGTTCCTATCTATACCTTGTGGCTAATAGCCACCGATGGACCTCTGCTCCATATGCTTCTCTAATTCCCTCTTGAAGCCATCCATGCCTGTAGCTGCCACCACCTCCTGTGGCAGGGAATTCCATGTATTAATCACTCTTTGGGTGAAGAAGGACTTCCTTTTATCCATTCTAACCCTGCTCAGCAATTTCATAGAGTGCCCACAAGTTCTTGTATTTTGAGAAAGGGAGAAAAGTACTTTTTTCTCAACATGCTCTATCCCATGCATAATCTTATAAACCTCAATCATGTCACCCCTCATCTGTCATTTCTTCAAGCTAAAGAGCCCAAGCACCTTAACCTTTCTTCATAGAGAAAATGTACCATTCTAGTTGTCCTTTTCTGCACGTATTCCAATGCTATAATATTCTTTTTGAGGTATGGTGACCATAACTGTACACAGTATTCCAAATGAGGTTGCACCATCGATTTATACAGGGGCATTATGATACTGGCTGATCTGTTTTCAATACCCTTCCTAATAATCCCCAGCATAGCATTGGCCTTCTTTATTGCAGTCACACACTGTCTCGACATTTTCAGTGAGTTATCTACTACAACTCCAAGATCTCTCTCTTGATCAGTCTCTGCCAGTTCAGACCCCATCAACGTGTATTTATAGTTAGGATTTTTGGCTCCAATGTGCATCACCTTGCACTTGGCCACATTGAACCCCATTTGCCATGTTGACGCCCACTCGCCCAAAATTGACAGATCCCTTTGGAGTGCCTCACAATCCTCACTGGTTTTCACCACCCTGAACAACTTTGTATCATCCGCAAATTTAGCCACTTCACTGCTTACTCCCAACTCCAAATAATTAACAAATTGCCCATTTAATTACTCTCTGTTTCCTATTAATTAGCCCGGTTTTGATCCACAAGAGAACTTGTCCTTTTATCCTGTGATTATTGAGCTTACTTAGGAGCCTTTGATGAGGAACTTTATCAAAAGCTTCCTAGAAGTCAAGGTAAACAACATCTATTGGGTCCCCCTTGTCCACATGTGAGCATGCTGCACCCACCATACTGTATCAGAATCCCAAAGATGCCCACAGGCTGGAAAAAGTTGGGGATCCCTGATATGAGGGATAGACATATAGGCTTAGTGCTATTTTTGCTTTTGTATCTATTGGATCCCCCTTGTCCACATGTTTCCATGCTGCACCCACCATACTGTATCAGAATCCCAAAGATGCCCACAGGCTGGAAAAAGTTGGGGATCCCTGATATGAGGGATAGACATATAGGCTTAGTGCTATTTTTGCTTTTGTATTTCTATTCTGCCTCCTAATAAGATGAATCCAGACATCATTGTACTCATTTTAAGTGTTTATTGTTTTCGAGTTACTTTTAAAAAAATGACGCTCTGAAAGAAGTATAGTAGAAATGAGCATCTGTTCTTCTATCACAATTGTATGATTCATTTGGGTTACTTACCAATAGACTGACAGTTATTTTACTAACAGCTGGTTAACTGCCATATTTAACTTCTCCATTCTATACTAGGATGACATTGCTGTACTGGACCACCAGATTGAGAGTAATGTAACAACCTAAGATGATAGTGTTTTATGGGGATAAATTTTCCCCAGGTTTTTCATCAAGAACAAAATGAGAATCAATTGGATTGTGAATTCTTACATATCCCAGCTGGTACCTCAAAACATCTAAGATAGATTGCAAGCATATCTGTTTGACTTACTAGATACCTGGCAAAATAGCGTGGCAAATTCCAGAGTTCTCATCCCCTGCCCCAATAGCCAAATATTATATTGCTTTGTTAACATTTGCTGTGAATTGTAGTGACAGTCAAAATGTAACCTCATGGCACAGTATATGTAAAAAACTGCAGAGCATGAACATGTACCACGTGATATTAAATGTCACTATGGTCCAGGATATTCTGTAGACTCAGTCTATAAACTTATTTTTTACAAGGTATGTGGTATTATACCATTACACAGGGGTCATTTCATAGAAAAAGAGGTGCAGGAGCTCATTAGCATAACTTATTAGTGTAACTTATTTGCATATGCCACGCCCCCTGACATCACGGGATGTGTGTCAGAAGGCAACACCCACCACTCAGGCTCCACTGGACAGTTTTGGATTGCTAGCTATTGGGGGGGGGGGGGAGGCAGATCTGTCCTCACAGAGGAGAGAGACCTTGTACATGCAGGTGGGCCGGGGTGGGGCTCTGCAACTTACCTGGCTGCTTCTTGCTCCTCGTGGCCCAACTGAGGGCTGTTGGGAGCAGGGGGCGGGGCTTGTTGCATTTGCCCGCCCCCTGGGCTCCTTACTGCTGGAGCTTCACTCCTGTGTGCTCCCACAGGAAATGACCCCTGCCATTACACAAAGCCCCACCTCTCCCATCATGTTGAGCCTGCAGGCACCTTTGGGGTTTTGAAGACAGGGAATGGGTGCCATCACAAAATGGTTGCCACAGGGTGCCTGGATCCAAACACAGATGTGTAGAGCTTGCAAGCCAAACATTCCCCTATGATGGGGGTGCTGTTTTTTAATGGGTGGTCCCTCCAAATACAAAGATGATGGCTCCTGGATTCTTCTAAAATACTTCCTGCTCCAATGATGTGGAGGATATTTATTATTATTACTTACAATTTATATCCCGCCTCAAGGTGGTGTACAACCGTTAAAATACAACGGAACAATAAAATGCAGTAAAACTCACATACCAACAATTACATAAAGTGCTAATACATACAAATGGTGGTTCCTATGATGTAATCCGATAAAAGAAGGCACTATCTAGTGTTACAACCTATAAAGTTGTCCGAAGGCAGTATCCAGCATTGTGACATAAGGGCCATAGCATGTTCAGTTAATTTGAAGACAGGAGTTGGGTTTCTTAAAGAAGGTAGGGTTTGTTGATGCACTGTAGGAATTTATGCAACGTATGAAGCTGCCTTATGCTGAAGCAGACCATTGATCAATCGCTGGATGCTCTGACTGGCAGTTTGCATAGGCATGTTTCAGAAATGTTCCACAACCGGATTAAAAGGGCCGTTCACACAGGTGCATCTGTCAGGCGTTCCCTACCCATACTCAACCCGTCTTGTAAAGTTTCACTCCCGAGTTTAAAAGATACCTGGTGAAAGTGGTAGCAAACCCTGGAAAGTGCGATTATCCCGCACCAACAAAGTGTGAATCACAAAAGCCGCATTTTCCTTATGTGCTCATGCACTTATGAGCATAAGCACATATCTCCAGATTACCAAAAAGAAAGCCGCACCTTACAGCCGTGCCTCCAGACCAACAGTGTGAACGCTCCCTTGTGCCTCCTCCTGGTATGCTCCCGCATCAGTTGCTGCAGTGTGAATGGGAAAACCCGGAACAATTTGTTCCAGCTCTTTTTTGCCATGACTCCCTCCCACTTCAAACTGCCAGTCTGAACTCAGCCTGGGACTGGGAACAATTCCCCAGGGTCTCAACAGGATAAGGTGTTTCCTGACTTCTGTTATGTGCAGGGCCTGCTCACCCACTAGGCGAACTAGGCATTCGCCTAGAGTGCTGGGCCCTGGATGGGGCGCCGAGCTGTGCCTCCCCCCCGCCGCCAAAAGCCCGCAAGCAGCTCTCCAAGTGTCAGCACTTCGCTAATTGGGGAGAGGCATCTGGTGAGCATCCCTCAGCTGGAGACAGGATCCCCCCCACCTCCCTCCCAAACTGCCTTCGGAAGCGGCGCACGAGAGAAATCTCTCTTCCATCTTGGAGGGTGCTGCAAGAACATGTGGGGCGTGTTTGCTGGGTCTGACAGCTGTGCGGGGGCGGAGGTGGTGGCAAAAGGGTGGCTGGCTCCAGAGGTCTCCAGGCCCCAACGGGAGGTTGGCATCTGCACCACAAGGCAGCCTCACCTAGGGCACAGAAACACCTCGAGCCGGCCTTGGTTATGTGAGATCCTTTCAGTATATATACCAAGAACTGATTTTGGGACCTTCGGTATGCAGGTACTCGAGTGCTGTCATACATTAAAAAACAAATTATGGGAAGGATAAAAAGTTAATCAGGTTAATCGTTTGGCCGGGCTTTGTACAGAGGGATCTGCTTGCTTGCTGGGCTAAGTTAAACAAACACAAGGCTGATTGACTTCACAGCTGACGGTGAGGAGCTAGGCAGAAAGGAGTTGGGGAGGCCTGAGTTGGTCAGGCATTGTCCCATTTGCCCAAGTAGACCAGCCTCCACTGCTTCATACAGCATTGTTCTCCCTGCCTTCTTTTGTTCTCAGAACAGCCCTGTGAGGTAGGTTAGGCCGAGAGAGCAGTTTTTATTTTGAAACCAAATTGGCAAGCCATCCGTCATGATATTTAGAAGGTTGACAAGCTGGGGGATAAAATGACACCTTGTTGACGAACTGTTAACTGATGTTGTTTTTCTATAATAATAATGACCTAACAGTATGCACTGTGTAACACGTTCCTTTGTTGGGATGAAATGTTGACCTGTTATCACAGTGACGTGGTATTTTCTTGCCACAGAGAGTAGAATCAGAGCTAATTAGAGGGGCCTGCAGCACCATTTTGTTACTTTGTTGTCACATGATCAAACCATTTAACAAAATGTAAGGCAACAGGTATTGTCTCTACTATCATAAGGAGACACAAATATTTATTCAACTCGGTCTTGATAGTTGCATGTTGTTAAAGCTTGAATCCACAACAGAAAATCACTGCTGGCCGGAAGGATTTCCTTGCCTCCTTCCAAATTCCCCTTGGAAGTCTGTTCTTGGTGAACCCATGACCCCCACAAACAGGAGGGACAGAATCACTAAAAATGCTTCCCCATCAGTGGACATTTTCTGCTGACTCTAACCCATTGTGGTTTGTTTTTTTTAAAAAAATAAAAATCGATATATTGCACCACTCAGTTTTAAATTAGCAGAGCTCTTTATTTGTATTCCCACTTGTCAGGGCTCAAGTCAGGCATCAGGTTCAAGTTCACGGTCTTCTCACCCTGACCTGGATAGCCCAGGCAAGCCCGGTTCCGTCAAGTCTCAGAAGCTAAGCAGGGTCGACCCTGGTTAGTACTTGAATGGGAGACTTCCTTGGAATACCAAGTCAGGAGGACAGGGGCAGGCTTTGTTCAACCACCTGTCTGAATATCCTCCAGGTCCCCAGTAGGGGTCAGTCACCAGAGGTCGACATGACTTCCAGGTACAGGTGCACCCCCCCTAAATAAATAAACAAACCAGGGTCATCTTGAGAGGCCCTGGGTACACCTGCCTTCTGAGATCTGGCGGGTGTCAAATCAGGAGAGGGCCTTTCTCAGTCCTGACACTGAAGCTCTGAAACTCTCTCCCTAGGGAGATTCACCCGTCCCCCCAAACATAGCATCACAGGTCACCACTTGTCATATATAGTTCTGTGATTAATTTTCCCCCCTGATCTTTTAAACAACAGAGTTCAGCTCAGCTGCAGTTTAAAAGAGGACACACACAGAGAGAGCTGTGATAACGAAAGGGAACCTCCATATATGGTCTGGGACCAACATAACCCAAGGAACTGCCGAATCCCTTATGAACCTGCCTGAACCTGCTCTGAGTGACTGTGACTTCTGAGATCAGCCTTCGAAAGCTCTGGGACTCTAAACCTCTGGAACTTTCTCCCAAGGGAGAGTCATCTGCCCCTTTCTGTTGCTATCTTCTGCCGGCGGTTGAAGGCATTTTGTGTGTGTGTGTGTGTGTGGCATGCCCTCAGTGATTCCTCCTTCCTAGCCAACATTCTTATGTTCTGTATGCATTTTAATTGGTCCATCTGTATTTTAACTCTGTTTTTAACTCTTTTTTTAAAAGTCGTTTTAATGACATACGTTTGGCAGGATTTTCACGGTTTTCTGATGTAATTTCATGGTGTATGTTGTGAATTGTTAGCTTCCCTGGTGGTCCTCGTGAGGGCAGAAATTCTGTAAATAAACAAATGAGTAAAAATAAAAATAGAGGAGAGAGCCCCCCCCCCCATTAGCAGGTGAACAGGCTATTCTCTCATGCTCATGAAGAGTCCTCCTTAAGGGGTGGTGGTGGGAAGCAGCGCCATCACGTCACAGCTGACTTATGGCAACCCCATAGCATTTTCAAGGCAAAAGATGGTCAAAGGTGGGTTGCCATGGCTTGCCTCCATGTCATGACCCTGGTATTCCTTGGAGACCCCCGTCTAAATACTAGCCAGGGCCAACCCTGCTTAGCTTCCAAAATCTGATGAGATCAGGATAGCCTGGGCTATTCAGGAGGAGGAGGAGGAGGAAGAGATTTAATTTATACCCCACCCTTCACTCAGAGTCTCAGAGCAGCTTACAAAGTTCCTTTCTCTTCCCCTCCCCACAACAGACACCCTGTGAGCAATGCTCCCTCTAACCTGTGGAGTCTTGTGAGCAAAATTTCTACTTTGTGAGCTACTGGCATTAAAGTTGTGAGCGAGCGATTTGGCTACTGCATAAATTAGTTTGCTCTGGAGCCTTCCTTCCTGAGCTGAGACAAAAATGTGTGAGCTGGAGGCTAAAAAACTGTGAGCTACCTCACACTAACTCAGCTTAGAGGGAACACTGCCTGTGAGGTAGGTGGGGCTGAACAGCTCTGATAGAACTATAGCTTGCCCAAGGTCATCCAGCAGCTGCAAGTGGAGGAGGTGGGGAATCAAATCCTGTTCTCTCAGATTAGAGTCCATGCACTTAATCACTACACCAAACTGGCTCTTATTAAGTGGTACAATCTGTTATTAAAGGATGGCATTTCTTGATATGCTACGCATAAGTATTTCCTCCCCCAGAATTAAACAAAGAAAAATTGCACAAGGAGTGGAACTGGATTCTCCCAGTCCCGTTCCTTGAAATGTTATTTTAGGAACTGCATTCTGCAAAGAGACATACATGCTTCATACCATGGAATTAAAGAGAGGTAACAGCCCTAGCACAGGAGATTTTAACTGCACCATCTGATTCCTTTAAGGCCTGGAAAGTCCACAGGTGGAAATGCTCCTCTCTGATTACTTTAAGCTGCACTTTCCCCCCTAAAAGATGCATGCCATTTAACTTCCCCGTCCATTATTCCAGCAGGGGCTCATATTGTGTTTTCTCGGTCTGCCTTTCTAAATGCAACATGTTGAGTGGCGGAGGAGTGAACAAGATGGCAGATTCATTAGAGTCACTTATGAAAACAGGCCCTGTACAGATCTCGCTCTGCGATTAAACAGCATTCTCATATTGATAATGCAAACAGAGGTGGAGATCTTGATCAGCTTATTTTTTTTTTTCGTAGAACAACAGGATTTCCTAATCGCCTCGGACAAAGAACGAACACTGCTTAAACAATCTCAAACAGCAGTCAGAATCAGAAACAGCAAACATGTGGCTGTACCGATAGTGGCTTCCCACAGCCTCAGACATATGGATGAACCAGTACCATTCCAGACTGATTGCTCTGTCAGTCACCGGAGCCTATCTCGTCTTCCCCTGTCATGCTTGGTCTTCAGTATTAACAATAAAGATTAGTGCAACCACCGACTGTCACAAATCTAGCCGGAGCCCAAAAAAGATACCACTGAGCTTGCTTTTTTCTGATACAATTACACTGAAAGACAGACTTTTAAACTGTTGTGTGCCTTGAGGCAACAGGTATCTAGGAAGGCCCAGGAAGGATATTGAATTCTAACTGGAATTTGAAAGGGTAGACAGTGAGATTTTAATATAAAGCCCTTGAAAAGTACAGCCTAATGCCTTGCATCATCTAGCTGTTATGGGGTATCCAATTCAGCTTCTTGTGAATTTTGGTTTTCATTCTTTCTTTCTTTTAAAATGCACAAGTTTTCAGCCTTCGTGGCGATGAAGATAAACATGAAAGTATATGGGAACTGCATGATATAATCTCTAAAGCAGGTGGGATGGCTGAATGGTGATACTTAGTATTTCGATAGTGATTTCGGCCCAGTCTGCATCTAGCATTTGCTCTGCTGTTATACCAAACCCACACTGGAACAGAAATTCCTGTCCACATTGCATGCCACTTTCACTTTGATTGAGTGTCACATTTTATGGCAGTGTCCAGACTGCATGCTGCTTTCACTTTGTTCGATCTCTGGTTTTATTGTGGATGTCTGCATAGATTTAAGGCTGTTTTATGGCCATTCGGGGGTGACTCTGCAGTCAGTCCGGTGTTGGCCTGGGGTAGTTGAATGTGGTTTTGAACTGCATCTTTTTCTGCTCTAGTGTGGGTTTGATAAAACAACCGAGAAAATGCTAAATGCAGATTGGGCCTTCCTGGGCCAAATGGTGACTCAAATTCTTAACAAACCTGCGATGGAGGAAACTATTCTGCCCACATTGCAGACCGGAGACAAAGGGAGGAGGGGGAGAGAATGCCTTGCATGAGCCCTCTAAGGGAGCAAACTTAAGCAGGTCTGCTCAGAAGTAAGTACCATTTTATTCAATGAGACCTCTTCCCAGGCAATGCTCCCTCTAGGCTGTGGAGTCCTGTGAGCAAAAATTCTACTTTCTGAGCTACTGGCATTAAAGCTGTGAGCAAGAGATTTGGCTACTGCATAAATTAGTCTTCTCTGGAGACATCCTTCCTGAGCAAAGACAAAAATATGTGAGCCGGAGGCTAAAAACCTGTGAGCTAGCTCACACTCACTTAGCTTAGAGGGAGCACTGCTCCCAGATGTTCTAGGGATGGACCTAGTTGAGGTCTTGGCAAACTGTGCTGTACCAGTTCTGAAAATC
>NW_015170997.1:56109-68421 GCF_001447785.1 Gekko japonicus | reverse complement strand
CTCCGCCCTGCCATTTTTGAGGATTGGTTACTTTTAGAAAAGTTTACCAAAGTCTCTGTTTTCCACCAAAATGCTTTACTGTGCTCTTGTATGCTTCTTAAATCAATTTTATGGCCTTTTCATCCTTCACCAACTGTCCCTAGTATGTTGAAAGACATAACATGGGAGAAATAGATGATGTCATTATGTTCCTATTGTAAGACACAGTGGAAAGGAACTCCTAACAATTAGCTCTTTCTTTATGCTCTGTACCATCATTTACAAGTTGCTATCAAAGCCAATATACGATAGAATGGATTACAATATTCAAGTCCCATATCTGAAGATGGGAGGAAACCACTGTTCCCTCTAAGCTGAGTTAGTGTGAGCTAGCTCACTGTTTTTTAGCCTCCAGCTCACACATTTTTATCTTAGCTCAGGAGGGATGGCTCCAGAGCAAACTAATTTATGCAGCAGCCAAATTACTTGCTCACAACTGTATTGCCAGTAGCTCACAAAGTAGAATTTTTGCTCACAGGACTTCACAGCTTAGAGGGAACTTTGCTCTAGAGCCATGCGGTCACACAGCAGCAGGACCTTCAGAGTGGAAGGAAGCCTTGATACGATCTGGAAAAGAGGCAATCCCTCAAAATCCCCATGGCTAGGAGCCCAAACACAAGGGCTCTGTGGGGGGTAGCGGACAATCGCACCCCCTCCTACCCACTGGCGTTTGGATCACGACCCCGGGAGCTCACCAGGGTCACATCCGCCATCATGCCACCAAAAACCAGAAGTCACTGAAAATCAGATTTTAAGTTGTGAAAAATCAGAACTCCTTGCCAGCCCCCATGGCAGGACAGAAGCTGCAAAAACAATATCCAGAAAGACGAGAATTTGGTGCCAGTTTTTATAATGGGCATAATTTATACATCGTTCCAGAGGGCAGCCATGTTGGTCTGCAGGAGAACAGCCAGATCCAAGTCCAGGAGCACCTTAGAGACCAGCAAGAGTTTGAGGGTGTGACTTCCGAGAGTCAAAACTCCCCTTGCCAGACACGAGTCGAGCAGAGTAATCCTCTGCTCATGTCTGATGAAGGAAGTTTTGACTCCCGTCCAACTACTAAACAGGGCTGACCCTGCTTAGCTTCCAAGATCTGATGAGACATGGGTAGCCTGGGCCATCGAGGTCAGTGCTCAGTGACTATTACAAGCAATTACATAGGCCTATGGGCTAGGCATTTACACTACAGACACACATCCCTTTGTCTTTTAAAAAGGTGCCCCCCCCTCATGTAGATAACACTACCATAATTTATGGAGAATCGTTTAAACTGAAATTATAACAAATGGTCTTGAAACATACTATTTTTGACTTCTAACCTTGAATACGTCCAAAAACAGGTCTTTGCAACTTTCCTTCCCCAACTAGAGCCAGTTTGGTGTAGTGGTTAGGAGTGCGGACTCTCATCGGGGAGAACCGGGTTTGATTCCCCACTCGTCCACACACAGCTGCTGGCGTGACCTTGGGTCAATTGCACATTACAAGTCCTTTCCGAGCTGTTCTCTCAAGGGCAGTTCTTAAGAAAGCTCTCTCAGCCCCACCTACCTCACAGGATGTCTGTTCTGGGGAGGGGAAGGGAAACAAGACTGTACGCCACTCTGAGACTCCCTTGGGTAGTGAAGGGTGGGGTATAAATCCAATCTCTTCTTCTTCTTCTTCTCGCTAGAGTTGCCAGCACCAGATGGGGAAATCCTTGAGACTTGGAGGGGGGCTGGCAGAACCTGGGCAAGGCCAGATTTGAGGAGAGAAGGGACCTCAGCAGGGTATAATGCCACAGAGTCCATCCCTCAAACCAGCCATTTTCTCCAGGGGAAATATTCTCTGTAGGCTGGAGATCAGTTTTAATTCTGGGAGATCTCCAAGTCAAGACCCACCTGTAGGCTGGCAACCCTAAACTCAACTAAGATTGCTTTGGTCAGCACTGCTGAAATCCAAAACGGTGCCCCAGTTTTGAAAAAAAATAAAGTTTACGAAGCATGATGATGCTAAAAAATTGAAACAGGGCCATGCAGGGGGAAAAATGGCAGAAACAAATAGTCACAATAAAAACACTTAATTCAAAAACGACGTAGACATGTTTAAGATGCTGGATTGCAGCAGAATATTTTCTTTGAAAGAATATTTTGTCCTCGTTAAAACGTACATTATTCTCATTAATAAGGCAAATATTAAGATTTGCTTACAGACGGGTAGTTGAACTTAACACAGTCTGGTACGCAAAGACTTCAGAGGGTACGAGCGCGGAAATCCCACAAGTGCTAATAACTCATTTACAAGCCGGTGTTCCCTAATTACAGCATATCTTGTCTCAAGGAGTCTAACCTCCTTAATTCAAAGCAGCCCGCACTTCAAAGATAAAAAAGGAAAGCAAGCCATCCAATCTATTAAATCAAAAATCAAGGCCTTCAAAAAATCAGACAGAAAAAGACACAGAGCTGCTGTATTACAAAGGTCAGGAGGTATCGTGTGCTTTGAAATGCATTTAAAATGGACGATCCCCCCCCTCCCCAAGAGCATTACAGTAATACAAGACTGAAGTGCAAAAAGTTATTTATTATTTATTTAGAACTAATGATGTTCGCGGAGCAGCTGTTCTTCTATATTTGAGCAAGAGATTCTCCAGTTCTCAGAGAGATTTTTTTAAAAAAATGGTTAGGCACAGAAGACCGAATAACCTTCCAGGGTAAATTATTTTATGTTCATGAAAAGAGAGAGGAATAGTTTAACAAACAACAAGGTAAGTGTCTGTCGGAGCTCTGCTGTGAAACAGAGAAAATCTATCCAATCAAGATTTTGAGATTATGTAGAATCCTACCAGGTTTTGGAGGGCACTGCAGAGTAATGCGCAGAGAACAGGGACTCGGCTCCTACGGCTAAGTCTTTTAAGTGTTACCCTAATGTATCGCAAACATTTCAAAGGGTTTGGATAGCAGAAGTTCTCGGGATAATTGATACCAAATGGAATAATTGATCCGTAGATAAGGACATACTGGGTTGGAACCAAAAATAAATTTCTGCTGACAGAAAGCACTCCAGTAAGCAGAAGGGGGGGGGGCAATGTTTTGTTGCTGCTGCTGCTGTTAACTTTCACCTCTGCCTCTTGACTCCCTGTAATTCCTGAGGGTCTCTTGCCCCCTCCCCAACAGAATTAGGGGGGAATTAGTGGATGGTAGTGAGAAGGGGGAGGCAAGGGTTCCATTTTCCCACTTTGAACAGCAGGGCGCCCCCCCCCAGTCTTTCCCAGTTCCCTGCCACTGCTTCCATGAGCAGCAGGAGAAAGCCGGGGAGGGTAAAATTCCATTGTTTAATGCGTGATTTCACTTCCATCCAAACATGGAAGTGATGTCACTGTGCCCCGCTGGTGCTCTAGCAATCCAATCCATCTCTTTGGTAAAGCCTTTGTTGAATCCCTCAAATATCACAGCGACGTGGTGATGCCACTTCCCCTTCCCCTTTCCCGGAGCCTCCAAGTCTCCCAGTGGTTTCCTTGGCTAGGCAGCCAACCCTAGGGGATAGATCAAGACGGGCAGCTACGTTTTGTCTGTCAGGCTTGAAAAGTACTGGGTCCGATGCAGGAAGTAGTGAATCAGCTCATATTTTAGCTCAGGAACAAGACACCGACGCCGGCTCGCAAGCCAGTTTATATCCTGAAGCCAAACCACACCCCAACACACCCCAACACCCGTTATAGGTCTATTTACATTGATTAGGTTAACTCTAGGATCCTAGTCTCCTGATTGGAAGGGGAACTAGGATCTGACTGTCTATTGTTCTGGTGGAGCGAAGCTGAGGTCCTTCGCATGACCACGTGTGGACCAGCTGAAACCGGATCGCGCACATGGCAGGGTTGGTACACAGCAAGGCTCATAGCCAGCAGGAAGCACTGTGGGTGGCACCCCCTATCAAATATTCAATGCCCCGTCCCCATCTTTTCCTCCACCCCAATCTTCCCCTTTAAGTCCCCATCTTCCCTTCTCGTCCTTCCCTGTGGCAAATTTCTTGCCCAGCCTCCCGCCTGAGCGCCTCCTCCTTCTCTTCTTCGGGTGATGCCTTCCAGCCGGGGAAGCTGCAAAAAAATTGTCTTTTCCCTCCCCCTGTCTGCAAAAGATTCTTCTGGGGGGAGGAGAGAAAGAGCACATGCTCTCTTTTGCCCTTCTTCAGGGGACTTTGCCCACTTCCATTGCAAAGGACCACCCACTCGGATTGGCTTGGGGGGAGGGTCTCCTTTCTTCCTCTGGAAGGGTTGGAGCTGCACCTGCCATGTTGGCGCCCCCTCCCCCCTGCCATGCAAGCAGACAGTGACAAGGGGCAGCTACTCCAAATCCACCCCCCCCAAACATACACATGCATGGTTTTGCACTGATTCTGGCAGTCCCAACCAGAACAGCCCAGGAACCTGGAGGCGGAGCTCCATGCCGAGGTGCTACTTTTCCCTGCCTTCCCTGCTTCTCCTCCCTCCCCCCTACCGGCAGCAAGCTGGAAAGGGGCATGCAAAGAGCATGCAAATCACCCCACTCCATCCAATCGCCAGGGGTCATTTCCTGCGGGAACACACAGGAGTGGAGCTCCAGCAGTAAGGAGCCCAGGGGATGGGCACATGCAGCAAGCCCCACCCCCTGCTCCCAGCAGCCCTCAGTAGGGCCAGAAGGAGCAAGAAGCAACCAGGTAAGTTGCAGATCCCCCCTTCAGGTACAAGCTCTCCCTCCTCTGTGAGGACAGATCTGTGTGTCCCCCCCCATAGCTAGCAATCCAAAACAGTCCAGTGGAGCCTGAGCAGTGGGTGTTGCCTTCTGACACACTTCCGGTGATGTCAGGGGGTGTGGCATATGCAAAACAAGTTATACTAATGAGTTATGCTAATGAGCTCCCGCACCTCTTTTTCTACTAAATGACCCCTGCCAATCACCATGCAGAAGTACGCTGCCTGCAAGCGACTTTGTTTGTCCTTGCAGGGTGGGTTCCTAAAATGAAAGATGCACAAGATTTGATTGACTGGCCAAGGACAGTAATGACAAAATGCTGAGATGTCAAGACACAAGAGGAAGAAATGAGGCTGGGAAGGGGGGTGGCAGCAGCAGGGGGGGCGGTGGGGCAATGTTGCCATCATTTAGATTCATTACTAATTAAATCAGTTGCCAAATAAGCTTCCTGCTCCCGGTGGTCCCTCCTGAATGTGTTTGCCCCCTGACCACATTTTTTCTGGTTACGGTTCTGCTGTCTGTAGCAGTAGAAAAGAGCAAGAGTCCAGTAGCACCTTAAAGACTAACCAAATCTGTCAGTCTTTTGTTAGTCTTTAGAGTGCTACTGGACGTTTGCTCTTTCCTAACCCTAGGGGAGGCAGGAAAGGCTTGTTCTATCAGGAGAGTTCTGCTGAAAAATACTTTGGGTTCAACCTATTGGTTGCTGTTTACTAATGTGGGATGAATGACCTCTCCGGCAGGTCGTTCCAGAGGACCAGGAAAAGACCAATGGTCTTGCTGTACCCTTATATGGAAGGTCCTAAGCAGGGGTCATTTCATAGAAAAAGAGGTGCAGAGGCTCATTAAAATAACTTATTTGCATATGCTGGAAGTGTGTCAGAAGGCAACACCCACCGCTCAGGCTCCACTGGACTCTTTTGGATTGCTAGCTATTGGGGAGGGGGATGTGCAGATCTGTCCTCGCATAGGAGGGAGAGCTTGTACCTGAATAAAACTTGGTCTTAAAGGTGCCACTGGGCTGTTTTGGACTGAGAGGCCAGGGGGGCTCTGCAATTTACCTGGCTGCTTCTCACTCTGACTGAGGGCAGCTGGGAGCAGGGGGTGGGGCTTGTTGCATGTGTCCGCCCCCTGGGCTCTTTACTGCCGGAGCTCTGCTCCTGTGTGCTCCTGCAGGAAATGACCCCTGGTCCTAAGGGAGGATATATAAATGGAGGCTCACTACAGAACATAACTGGTGCAGGGGGTGTATAGTGAGAGATGTGGTTCGATAAGTATGAGGGCCCTACTCCATGAAGGCTTTCAAAGTCATAACAACCAACACTTTGATGGAGGCCTTGAAGCAAATACACATCTGAGGGATCCCATCCACATTCCGCCAGCACCAATGGGTACTGCAACAGTATCTCCTAACAACTGACACCTAAAGATGAAACATCTAGTGCAATTAACAAACATCAGCATGTTTGCCATAGGCCATGCACCTCAGTCCTTAATTTTTTTTATGTATTTAGGATGGCAATTAACAAACATCAGCATGCTTGCCATAGGCCATGCACCCCAGTCTTTAATTTATTTTATGTATTTAGAATGTCAGAAGCTGGGTCTGCTGGGTTGGAGCCCTGAACTTAGACACTCCCCAGTGTCTTGTGTAGGAGGTCTTTGGGGGCTCTGTACTGGGACCAACACTCCCTCTAAGCTGTGGAGTCTTGTGAGCAAAACATCTACTTTGTAAGCTGCTGGCATTACAGTTGTGAGCCAGCGATTTGGCTACTACATAAATTAGTTTTGCTCTGGATCCATCCTTTCTGAGTGAATACCAAAATGTGTGAGCCGGAGGCTAAAAAACTGTGAGCTAGTTCACACCAACTCAGCTTAGAGGGAACACTGACTGGGACCTCAGTAAACTCACCTGTATTCTTTCTTTCCCACATTGGGCTTTTCCATAGCCTAGCAGAGAGAGCCCTGGCACCTCCTCTCTGGCTTGCCTGTCTCTCCCTTTAAAGGAGTCACTGGAGGACCACCCATCCAGGAAGTCCCAGGGGAATCCCATGGGAATGAGTATTCCTGCAAGGTGGGAGATGTGGGTGTGGCTTCTGGTCATCCTCTGGGCCTGACAACCACAAGCCCAAGTGTGAGGTGTAGTTCCTTAAATCAGCCACGTGGCATTACTGGGACTGCTGGACTTTTGAGTAGAGTTGCTGCTTCAGGGTCCCTTAGATTCTCCTTGGCAATGGGGGGGGGGCATGTCACTGGGTCGGCTGGCTGGTTGGTGCTTCCACCTTCTGCTGGCCTTGGTATGGGCAGGGGGGAGCTCTCCAACCCCAGACCCAGAACATTTTTACGCCATCTCTTCAGGGAACCTTTAGCAGTAAAAATTCATTGTAACCAGATAGAAAACCCATGGTAATGTTTAAAGAAGCGTCTAGTCACTGTGTTTAGGGACGTAAGAGAAGACATGATGGATCAGGTCAAATGGCCCATCTAATCTAACACTCTGTGTCACACAGTGGCCAAAATCCAGGTGCCATCAGGAGGTCCACCAGTGGGGCCAGACCTCCAGAAGCCCTCTCACTGTCACCCCCCCCCAGCACCAAGAATGCAGAACATCACTGCCCCCAGACAGAGTGTTCCATCTATATGTTTTGGCTAATAGTCACTGATGGACCTCTGCTCCATTTCTCTCTCAGTTGCATTTGCACCACCATGAAAGCCACTGCTTGCCAGCATGCAGAACTGGAGGGGGTGGTTGAGGTCAGCTTTTGGATTAGAAATTGTTTATTTTTTTCCTTAGAAAATGTGAACACTTCTCATGATGGTGAGTTCTTTCTGCTGGCTGGACGGCAAATTAGCATTGTCAGTAAGTCTCAAGAACATTAATCTCTTTAAACAAAACCATTACGCTGAAAATCACAGCCTGTCATCGTGACAACTCTTCATGGTTGTCCAGTAGGCAATTCAAGTTTAATCATGCCAAAATAGAGATCTTGATCTATCCCTGGAGCTCCATTACAGCTCTCCCCTCCTGAGCCCCTTGCACATAGCCCCAACAATGTTGCAGTCATTTCCCATAGCACTACACTATACGGCACATGAATGAGGTGAGCATATGGACAGGGCAGATTGCATGAGGATTGCTCATGTTGTGGGTTGCTTCCCCCTCCATCAGGTGCCAATTGAGTTGGAGAGGCTCATGGTGGGTCTTCTATGGAGGAGGAGGAGGAGGAGGAGAAGAAGAAGAAGAAGAGTTGGATATTTCCCCCACCTTTCCTTCGGAGTCTCAGAATGGCTTACAATCTCCTTCCCTTCCTCTCTCCACAACAGATACCCTGTGAGGTAGGTGGAGTTGAGAGCTTTCAAGAACTGCCCTTAAGAGAACAGCTCTGAGAGAACTTGTAACTGACCCAAGGTCACCCAGCTGGCTGCACGTGGAGGAGTGGGGGAATCAAACCCGGTTCTCCAGATTAGAGTCCATCACTCTTAGCCACTACACCAGACTGGCTCTCAGCCGTGGCTCAGTGGTAGAGGGGAATGGAACGGAGATTGTAAGCTGCTCTAAGACTCCTTCAGTTAGTGAAGGGCAGGGTATAAATCCAATCTCCTCCTCCCCCTCCTTCTCCTCCTCCTCCTCCTCTTCTAGGGAGGAAAGGTGACATTGTATAGCCCGATCCCATCAAATCTCAGAAGCTAAACATGGTCAGTGCTTGGATGGGATACCACCAAGGAAGACTCTGCAGAAGAAGGCACTGGCAAACCACCTGTGCTTCTCACTTGCCTGGAAAGCCCCTTGCTGGAGTCACCATAAATTGGTTGCAACTTGATGGCGCATACATACATAAGGGTTCACTAATTCCACCCCCCACAGCCCCCAAAAGATTGATAATGCTGCTCCTTAGAGAAGGTGGACCTTCCCTGGTGTAGATTGAGGGAAAATCAGAGGACACCCAGAGGAGGGGGTATCAGTGAAAATTTACCTCTCCCATGCCTACAGAAATTCTGGGCAGGATCTAAGTCAATATCTAAAGAGCCATTTTTATGTTATTTTATGGTTGTGTTATTTTTCGGATCTTGCCTGTTTTTCTTGCTTGTCCGACTTTTCTGTTACTTGCTTTTACACTCTTATGAAGGTTGATGACTAAGAAAGGGGAAGAGACTTGGGGTTTGCTCTTTTATTTTTTGGTTTTAGCTGGTGATGTTTTTAACTACTATTGTGAGCTGCCTTGAACCGCAAGGAAAGATGGAATATAAATGTCTGAATGAATGAATGAATGAATGAATACTATTGCTTTTATTGGCCGTAGACTGGGATGGTTTTATTGCCACTATTTCATGGGTTTGTTGTTTTAATTTACTCCCCCCCCCCCCAAATGTTTAGATTAAGTGCCTGGACTCTAATCTGGGAGAACCGGGTTTGATTCCCCACTCCTCCACTTGCACCTGGCTGGATGACCTTGGGCAAGCCATAGTTCTGGCACAGCTGTTCTGGAAAAAGAGCAGTTTCTCTCAGAGCTCTCTCAGCCCCACCTACCTCACAGGGTGTCTGTTGTGGGGAGGGGAAGGGAAAGGAGTTTGTAAGCGCTCTGAGACACCTTTGGGTAGTGAAGGGTGGGGTATAAATCCAAACTACTACTACTACTACTACTACTCGTCTTCTTCTTCTTCGTGATGAAATAGGTGCTAGAAGTTTATGTTACAATAAGTTTGTCTAGTCTCTTAGGTGGCATAAGAATCCTGTTTAGGTTTGCAATCACAAGGGAACATGGCTACTGCTATGGAATTGTTCTCGTAAATGAATTACTTCATTTGTACTAAGACCTTGTAGGGCTATAGCCAGCTTTTTGTTTTCAACAGTTTTACTTAGCACTGAAAGGAAAGGAACATCTGAGGCATGTGCATGGCGTCTTTCTCAGACCACTGAATAATTTCTGTCTCCTGACATACTTAATAATTTACAAGTGGGAGAAGGTAAAAGAGGAGTGACTTGGCAGGAGAACGTATGCCTGTAGAGAAAGTGGATACAAATAATCTTTTCAGCAGGGTCACTCTCTAAAGCATATTGGCAGTAGATTCATAGATAAAAAAGGATTACTGTGCACAGTGAGCAGCTGACATGTGGAACTCACTGCCACAGGATGTGATGGCCACTGGATTTTGGGGGGGGCCATTGAGCCACAGCCAACTTACGGTGACCCCATAGGGATTTCAAGGCAAGAGTCTTTCAGAGGTGGTTTGCCATTGCCTGCAGCAACTCTGGAAGGAGGAGGAGGAGGAGGAGATTAGATCAATACCCCACCCTTCACTCGGAGTCTCAGAGCAGCTTACAAACTCCTTTCTCTTCCCCTCCCCACAACAGACAACCTGTGAGGTAGGTAGAGAGCTCTTTCAAGGACTGCTCTTGAGAGAACAGCTCTGACAGAACTATGTCTTGCTCAAGGTCATCCAGCAGCTGCAAGTGGAGGAGTGGGGAATCAAACCCAGTTCTCCCAGATTAGAGTCCGCGCTCCTAACCACTACACCAAACTGGACTTCCTTGGTGGTTTCTCATCCAAATACTAACCAGGGCTAATCCATGTCATGCACAGGTTTTGCATGCTGAGCTAACCCGTATCATACTGGGGATAGCTAACCCCGCTTAGCTTCTGAGATCTGACGAGGTTGGGCTATCCTATGCTAGGCAGGTCAGGGCCGCCCACTGGATTAGAAGGCTGCAGAACTCGGAGGAGACTTCTGTCGCTGGGTAGTAGCCATGCTATTTGCACAAGGCCTCCAGCTTCAGAGGTGTTGGGGAGGGCTGTCGCTCTCTTATGGGCTTCCCTGTGGCATCGGTCTGGTCACTCTTGGAGAAGGATGCTGCATTTGATGGACCGCAGGTCTGACACAGCACCATGACTCATATGGCATTAGCTATGTCAGAAGCAATCCATTGGCACCTCTAAGGCCCTGCAATATGTTTCAGGAGTCTGTTTCAGACTCTGGACTCCATACGATGATCCCTACCAGTGTTCCTTCTAAGCTGAGTTAGTGTGAGCCAGCTCAGTGTTTTAGCCTCCGGCTCACACATTTTTTTTTTATCTTAGCTCAGGAAAGACGGCTCCCGAGCAAACTGATTTATGCAGTAGCCAAATCGCTCGGCTCACAACATTAATGCCAGTAACTCACAAAGTAGAATTTTTGCTCACAAGACTTCACAGCTTAGAGGGAGCATTGAATTCCCTACCAGCTTTTTGGTTTAGGAGGCTGAGCTTCACAGAGGTGGGATTCTGCAGTAACCCAAGCATTATAACCCAAGAACAGCGAGTCATCTGTGCTGTAGGCAGGCCCGTAGATCCAGTGGGGCCTCTCAGGGCCTGACCCCCTTGACTTACCACCGAGGCCCCATGACTTGATCCAGCCCCCCCCCCCCAACTTCCTGCCAAAAGGTGAGCAGATGATGGCAGAGGCGACATGTGTGTGCCCGCTCTGGCTCTCCTCACCCGCCATTCATTCAGAGGCAGGGCTTGGAGACCGGCTGAGGAGAACCAACAGGAAATCTTCAATGAAAGGAAAAGTCCACTTTGACACGCTCCCTCTTCCTCTCTCTCTCTCTCTCTCTCTCTCTCTCTCTCTCTGACTGGTTGTCATTTCCTCCTTTCCTTCTTCCTTGGGCTTGAGTTGGGAAGCCGGATTGGCATTGGAGTCTAGATTGGATGTATACCCCGCCCTTCACTTGGAGTCTCTGAGTGGCTTACAAACTCCTTTCCCTTCCCCTCCCCACAGAAGATACCCTGTGAGGTAGGTGGGGCTGACAGAGATCTTTTGAGAACTGTTCTTTTCAGAACAGCTCTGAGATAACTGTGACTGACCCAAGGTCACACCAGCAGGTGAAGTGGAGGAGTGGGGAATCAAACCCGGTGTAAGAGGCCGGATTCACCCCCCCCAGCCAGAGTAACCCTGGCGTTACTCTGGCCTAGCCTAGAATAACCCCGGAGGGGTTACTCTGGCCTAGCCAGGAGTAATCCCTGCCGGGCCAGGCCAGAGTAACCCTGGGGGTTAATCCAGACTAACCCCTGCCAGGGATTAATCCAGACTAACCTCTGCCAGACAAACCTCTGCCGGGTCATGCCAGAGCAACCCATACTAACCCCCGCCTGGCCAGAGTGGTAAGTTAAATGTCAGCTGAATCCAATCTCTTCTTCTTTTTAACTTCTTCTTTTTAACTGCACAACACAACAACCTGTAACCCTGGGCTTAGTTTGACCTAGCCCAAAGTAATCCAGTTGCCTATGCCAAACTATCTGAACCTGGGTCTCACAGTCCCCAATATAGAGTGGTAAATTAAATGTCAGTGTAACCAGCACAGTGTCAGCTTCTGAGGGTTTGAGGTCCATGAGAAACTTGTCAGCCAATCTGAGATTCCTCTGGGTAGTGAAGAACGGGGTATGAATCCAATCTCATTAGTCAACAGAGCCAAATATCAACAGTACTTCTGAGGGTTTGAGGTCCATGAGAAACTTGTCAGCCAATCTGAGATTCCTCTGGGTAGTGAAGAACGGGGTATGAATCCAATCTCATTAGTCAACAGAGCCAAATATCAACA
>NW_015170997.1:55895-56065 GCF_001447785.1 Gekko japonicus | reverse complement strand
CAACTCTCCCTCCCCCCCCTTTTTAAAAAAAAGTTGCCCAAAACTTTAGATTAGAAAGAAAGAAAGACGGGGAGAGCATATAGGGAGGGAGGGCAGAGAGACAGAAAGACGGAAGAAAAAAGCAAAGCGGGACAGGGGAGCAGACAGAAGAAGGCAGGCAGGCAGGCAGG
>NW_015170997.1:24409-53337 GCF_001447785.1 Gekko japonicus | reverse complement strand
AGCTATTGGGGGGGGGGGATGTGCAGATCTGTCCTCGCATAGGAGGGAGAGCTTGTACCTGAATAAAACTTGGTCTTAAAGGTGCCACTGGGCTGTTTTGGACCGAGGGGCCAGGGGGTAGCTATTGGGGGGGGGGGATGTGCAGATCTGTCCTCGCATAGGAGGGAGAGCTTGTACCTGAATAAAACTTGGTCTTAAAGGTGCCACTGGGCTGTTTTGGACCGAGGGGCCAGGGGGGCTCTGCAATTTACCTGGCTGCTTCTCACTCTGACTGAGGGCTGCTGGGAGCAGGGGGTGGGGCTTGTTGCATGTGCCCGCCCCCTGGGCTCTTTACTGCCAGAGCTCTGCTCCTGTGTGCTCCTGCAGGAAATGACCCCTGGTCCTAAGGGAGGATACATAAATGGAGGCTCACTGCAGAACATAACTGGGGCAGCGGGTGTATAGTGAGAGATGTGGTTCGATAAGTATGAGGGCCCTACTCCATGAAGGCTTTCAAATCATAACAACCAACACTTTGATGGAGGCCTTGAAGCAAATACACATCTGAGGGATCCCATCCACATTCCGCCAGCACCAATGGGTACTGCAAAAGTATCTCCTAACAACTGGCACCTAGAGATGAAACATCTAGCGCAATTAACAAACATCAGCATGCTTGCCATAGGCCATGCACCCCAGTCTTTAATTTATTTTATGTATTTAGAATGTCAGAAGCTGGGTCTGCTGGGTTGGAGCCCTGAACTTAGACACTCCCCAGTGTCTTGTGTAGGAGGTCTTTGGGGGCTCTGTACTGGGACCAACACTCCCTCTAAGCTGTGGAGTCTTGCGAGCAAATCATCTACTTTGTTAGCTGCTGGCATTACAGTTGTGAGCCAGCGATTTGGCTACTACATAAATTAGTTTTGCTCTGGATCCATCCTTTCTGAGTGAATACCAAAATGTGTGAGCCGGAGGCTAAAAAACTGTGAGCTAGTTCACACCAACTCAGCTTAGAGGGAACACTGACTGGGACCTCAGTAAACTCACCTGTATTCTTTCTTTCCCACATTGGGCTTTTCCATAGCCTAGCAGAGAGAGCCCTGGCACCTCCTCTCTGGCTTGCCTGTCTCTCCCTTTAAAGGAGTCACTGGAGGACCACCCATCCAGGAAGTCCCAGGGGAATCCCATGGGAATGAGTATTCCTGCAAGGTGGGAGATGTGGGTGTGGCTTCTGGTCATCCTCTGGGCCTGACAACCACAAGCCCAAGTGTGAGGTGTAGTTCCTTAAATCAGCCACGTGGCATTACTGGGACTGCTGGACTTTTGAGTAGAGTTGCTGCTTCAGGGTCCCTTAGATTCTCCTTGGCAATGGGGGGGGCATGTCACTGGGTCTGCTGGCTGGCTGGCTGGTTGGTGCTTTGCTTTTGCTCGCTCACCAAGCAGAATTTTTGCTCACAAGACTCCAGAGCTTAGAGGGAGCATTGAACCAAACTTGTGTGTGTCCCTGGGGAGAGAAGGGATGGGAAGAAATGGAGGCTATTGAAGCAGCTTTTTTCTGATGCGAGGGAGGGGGGTGAAAGGGGAGGAGGGGGGAGTCTCTCCCCCCCCCAGTTAAATGCTCCTTCCTCTCCATTTTGGGTCTTGCATTGCAGACCCCCCACTTGGCAACCCTAGCAAAAAACCCCACACAGTTTCTCAAAGCACAAAGGACATGACGGCTGCCCGGATGGGTCCGAGTTTGGAAGTAATGGAGGGGCACTGGCAGGACTCGGAGTGGGTGTGGGTGTCTCATCTCTTCCCCCCCCCTGCCTCAAATCAGCCTCTTGCCCAGGTTGAGTCCCGTCCCGAAGGGCAAGAAGGTCCTTCCCTTTCCATTTCTTTGCTTTTGCTCGCCTCGAAGAGGCTTTTTCTGTTGCGGGGGAGAGTTAAATGCTCCTTCCTCTCCACTTTGGGTGAGTCGCACCAGACCCCCAAGCCCCTTTCAGCTCACCCAATCCTTCTCAGCAGCAGCCCGGGAACTGGGTCCCCAATACTTACATCTCTTCACAGTGTGGGAGGGGGGAACCTCAGGAACTGCTGCAATGGGCCCGGCACAGGAGCTCAGTCAGTCACTCAGAGACTGCCGGCCAGCCACGCCATGAGGACCAGGGGGAAACTGAAACTGACGCTCTAGTCCTCCTTGTCTCTGTGGTTTTAAGAACCATAGAGACTTGGAGGACTTAATATGGAGCGTCACTTTCCAGCCGCCATTTTTTTCCCCCGGGGCCCAATTTTTAGAAAGCGGGGGAGGGGGTATTGAAAACAGGAGTTCCCCCGTCCCCAGCGGGGGTTTGGGAAGCCTATCCCAGATTAGAGTCCGTGCACTTAACCACTACATCAAATTGGCTTCTTGTGCTTCCTGGTCTGGTGCGAGGGATGAATGAGTGAAAGGAATCCACAGACCCAGCCTGGGATGAGAGTGACAATTCAGAGAGCTCAAAGTCAGGGTCTTCGGGGGCAATGGTTGCTCCTCCTCCTCCAGCCACGGCTCTCCCCACCCACCATTCAGTGTGTGTGGGGTTGTGTGCGGGGCCCCCCTTGAATTTAAATATATATATATATTCTGGCTAGGGGATTGGCTGTGGGATATATACCAGACTGGTGGCAGTGTTGAAGCCTTATCAGACTCAGTTCCTATAGGAAGGCTGACTGGTCTCTGCTCCAAATATTCTCAGTAAACTAGGCTCCTCTGACAATAGTTTCTGAGCAAGCTTGTGTACAAGGACCTCTCATTTCGCGAATTATATTTAGCATCTGGATGGAACACTAAGAGACAAGCCATCTGGCAATTCTAGCGGGGTACCACACAAAAGGTTGCAACCCTCCCCAACATGACACAGGAAACAATAGCATGAAGATATTTTCCCCAGGATCACGGCCCTAAGGGTTTCTTGTATCGTATCTATTATATTTACTGTTGTCTCTTTATCTGTTGCCTCATTGACTCATCTATAGAATTCTAATTGGGCTAATTTACCCTTGCAATTCACACAGCTTTTGTCCCAAGTGCATTAATTGAACCTAAGCACTTTGTCACTCTTATTGTTAATGGGACTGTTTTGTTGTTTGTTTCTGTTTCCGTTTATGCTTCTGTACAGCTCATCTCAGAATAATTGCTTGCCTCCATGCTCAGAATTTTGGGGAGGGGACAGCACTGATTTGGGATGCCAGACAGACTTCAGGGTAACCTTTTTCTTTTAAAAAGTGGGGTTCAATCGAGCGCCTCCTGATGTCAACAGAACAAGATCTGCAGATTGCCGTGGGATCAGAATGTGACTTTAATTGCATAACTCATTTGTTCTCAGGCTCCCGCAGGAGTCGTGGAAACTTGCCATTCCTTCCTGGCAACTTGTTAAAATGGAAATCTAATATAATACCCTCAATAAAAGAAATAAAAAACAAGATACTGGAAATAGCTAAAATGGATAGAATAAACATGGATAAAATGAACCAAACTATATCCTCAGCAAATGCAAACGGCATATATTATTTGAAGTGCCCAGTAGTTTATGCATGCTGTTTATGTCCAATGGTTTGTTTTCAACAGCTTTTTTTTGATATTGTCTTGTATTGTGATGTTTTCGTCATAAGCTGCACCAAGCAGGTCTCTGAAAGGGAGGTATAGAAATATCCAAATATCTGTGGCTAATCCAATTGTGGATTAACATTCGGCCCACGTGCTTCAAGCATTCATAGCACTTGATTGACACCATCTCAACAATCCTTTCCACAACTGCAAGACAAACTACAGGAGAGGAAGATCTCGCATCAAAAAACCAAAACAATCCTTTCCACAACTGCAAGAAAAACTACAGGAGAGGAAGATCTCGCATCACGTTCCATCCATAAAGTGCAAACTGTGGGATCATGCAGCCTCAGTTTGCCCCAGATCCATTCATCTATTACTTTAATTTCAGTGTCTAGAAGTTCCCCCCCCACACACACACACAGATGGTGATCTCCAGACCATGAGATCATAGCTCCATTCGTCTGTCCGTCCGTCCGTCCGTCCGTCCATCCATCCATCCATCCATCCATCCATCCATCCGTCCATCCGTCCATCCATCCATCCATCCACTTCATCTATATACATTGCCTTTCTCTCCAGTGGGGACCCAAAGCAGCTTACATCAGAAGTGTCGAACTCATTTGTTATGAGGGCCAGACCTGACATAAATTTTACTTTGTCGGGCCAGGTCATGTGCGCCATAAAAGGTAATGCCAACTACCAGACATATAAGCTGTATAAAGGACGGCAGCTGGTAAACTTTGAGTTGACGTATCCTCACTGCAAGGCCTCATGGGCTGGGGAGGGGGTGCAAAGGAAAACCCATATGGGCAGGCTGGAGAGCCAGCAGTGCAGCGCTGGGCAGACGCTCCCATAATGTTTGACTGCTGTAGTTAAGGTTGTTCTGCCATGCTGAAGCCACATCTGGAGTGGCTCTGCCCACTCCCACCGAACAGTCTCTGTTCCCTCCCCTGCACTAGTTGCTCGTGGGCTACACAAGAGGCCTGAATGGGCCAGTTTCGGCCCCCCGGCCTTATGTTGGACACCCCTAGCTTACATAATTCTGTTTTTATCCTTATAACAATCCTGTGGGCTAGGTTAGGCTGGGCAGATGTGGTCCACGGTCAGCCACCTAGCTTCCATGCAGAGTAAGGTTTTGAATCTGGTTCTCCCAGATCCTCATCCAAACACTCTGACCACTACAGCACACTGGCTGTCAGTGATTTTTTTTTTAAGTCAAGAGGAATGGCTCTTGTAAAATAGCCAAGAGATCAAGAGAATTAGAAGAGCGTAAAAGAGTTTCCTCAACACGCTCACTGATTTTATGGGTTTGACCCTACCCCCTAGCAGAATCATTTTCTCTTCCTGTTTGCCAAACAGGGTCCACTCTGCATCTTCGGCCTCCTGAAGCTCTATAGTTTAGGATGACTTTGGCTTAAGTGAGACTATGGCTGCCTTTTGTTCCTCTCCAGCCTGGATCATGCACATTTCTACGGAACTGGCTGGCTCTCTGATATGTCCCCTCCCAACGTGTTTCTCCACTTTCCTCTTGCTAGGCAGGAAGCTTTTGTGCCTGATCACTTTATCCCCTGGGCTCCGGGTGGCTTCAGGCAATTTCATCATAGAATGGGTATGGGTGGCTTGAGGAAATAAAAGATAGCAAAATAATACATACTCCCCCCGCCCAGCCAGTGTTCCCTCTAAGCTGAGTTAGTGTGAGCTAGCTCACAGTTTTGTAGCCTCTGGCTCACACAATTTTTTTTTCTTTGCTCAGGAAGGATGGCTTCAGAGCAAACTAATTTATGCAGTAGCCTAACCGCTCACTCATAACCTTAATGCCAGTAGCTCACCTGAGCCGGGTTTGCTGGGAGGGCGGGGTAAAAATCTAATGAAATAAATAAATAAATAAATAAATACATACATTTTTTGGTCACAAGACTCCACAGCTTAGAGGGAGCATTGCACAAGTCATGCTTTTTCTGCTTCTTCCCAAATCCATCCCTTTCATGATATATCAGAAGAAGAAGAAGAAGAAGAAGAAGAAGAAGAAGAAGAGATTGGATTTATACCCCGCCCTTCACTACCAAAAGGAGTCTCAGAGCGTCTTACAAACTCCTTCCCCTTCCCCTCCCCACAACAGACACCCTGTGAGGTAGGTGGGGCTGAGAGAGCTCTGAAACTGCTGCTTTTCAAGAACAACTGTGCCAGAGCTACGGCTTGCCCAAGGTCCTCCAGCCAGGTACAAGTGGAGAAGTGGGGAATCAAACCCGGTTCTCCCAGATTAGAGTCCGCACACTTAACCACTACACCAAACTGGCTCCCAGCTCCTGTTAGCCTTCCTGCCCTCCCTCCTTAGGCCACAGGCAAAAAGATAGGTGGGAAAGGGTGTGACCTTAGACCAATGAGGCACAAGATTCCCTTTGCTAGTTCTCAGTTCATTTAATATGATGTGTACAATTTTACTTTGTAAGCTCCTTGTGGACTGAGGTCTATCTCCCTTGTTGCCACTGAAAATCTGTACAGTGCCATGGAAACTTATTATGATGCACAGATAAGAATAAAATGATTTCTTTCTTTCTTTCTTTCTTTCTTTCTTTCTTTCTTTCTTTCTTTCTTTCTTTCTTTCTGGGCATTGTTTTTTTTAAAAAGTGCTGATTGCTTCACAGTGCAGTCCTAAGACAACTTACACTTTTTTTTAGTCCATTGACTTTAAAGGACTTAGGAGGACGTAACTCTGCTTAGGATGCTGGTGTTTCTTTCTGTCATTCTATTTCAGGGATAATTTCTGAGGGGGAGGGGAGGCCTAATCAGCCTAAACTGAAATCGGGGTCAAACGGTTTCCTCTATTTCCAACAGAGAGAGAAGACACAATTTAAAGTAAGCCATAATTACAAGCAGGCACTTGAAGTAGATCATCTGACAACCATTCTCTCCGTTTTAAACTCAATTTCTGATTTAGGGAGAGAAACAAGCAAACACACATGCACACACACACACACACCCTTCCCCCGATACTTTCTTTCTTCGGCGTCTTTGGCGTTTCCATCTGTAGAGAAAATTTATTTATACAGTTAAAGACAATAAAATTAAGTTGGCGCCATGTACTTTGCTAAATTCCATTTAGTTTCAGCTACATCTCATTTGCATAGATTATTTTTATCATGAGTAAACAGGAGCCAAGTGGCAGACTTTGCAAGTCAATCTGCGAGGCCTTTATTCAATTATAATTTTGTTCCCTTCTTTTATTGTCCTCGCTGTTTTTTTTCCCCTAACAAAAAGTGTCAGTTATTCTCACAATTGACCCGAGTTTTGCATTTTTAATGATCCGTGAGAAACGAGCAAAAAGCCATTGTTGGGAGCGTGATGTGAACTTTGTGAGAAACTTAATTATATGATAATATTATTATGATTCTGTTGCCTGCCGGCTGTGTAAAATTTAAGACTGGAGGCAGACGGCAAGGAACAGTAATATGCACGGCCTGAAAACTGAAAGCAGAGGAACTCAATCCCAATTCCTTTCTTTCGGGCAGGATACCAGGAATTTTGCAGAATGCACATAAGAACATAAGAGAAGCCAATGTTGGATCAGGCTAATGGCCCATCCAGTCCAACACTCTGTCACACAGTGGCCAAAAATACCAGGGGCCATCAGGAGGTCCAGCAGTGGGGCCAGGACACTAGGAGCCCTCCCACTGTTGCCCCCCCAAGCACCAAAAATGGAGAACATCACTTGCTCCAGAGTCCCTATCTATCCCTTGTGGCTAATAGCCACCGATGGACCTCTGCTCCATATTCTTATCTAATTCCCTCTTGAAGCTGTCCATGCTTGTAGCCGTCACCACCTCCTGTGGCAGTGAATTCCATGTGTTAATCACTCTTTGGGTGAAGAAGTACTTCCTTTTATCTGTTCTAACCCGACCGCTCAGCAATTTCATGGAGTGCCCACGAGTTCTTTTATTGTGAGAAAGGGATAAAAGTACCTCTTTCTCTACATGCTCTATCCCATGCATAATCTTATAAACCCTCAATCATGTCACCCCTCAGCCATCACATAGAAAGTACTAACAGTATGCACACTAGTCCTGTTCACATATTACAGTGAATGCATGCACATCCTATCTGTACATGCATACGTCTGTAAAAATAAAGAGCCAATGCATGTTCACTTTATAACTGAAAGCAGGGAGCATCTGGATAAATGTGGAGCTTGTATGACATGTTCAGCTGTAGATATGTTCACCATAACATGAGTATTACTGAACACACATACAAAGAGCAATCACAAGCACACTGTGCATGGATTGTACATGAGTTCAATGTAACCTGTGAACAGGGTTACTGCAGAATCCCTTTCGGCAAAATTAATAGTGCTGCATGGAGAAGGCCTGGACATTTGGTAATTAAAAAGGATTTGTGATACAGATTACCAGAATATGTATGCTATAGCCCACTTGGTGGGGAGGGCGGCCTGTAAATTGAATGATAAATAAAAAAATAAAAAATATAGAATGGAGATCTTGTTTAACCTTGGGTCTAAACTTTTCAGTAATTAAAGAACTATTTAAAATTATTGAGTTTCTTTTTTCCCTGTCAATTCACAGCTGACTTATGGTGACCCTGAAGGGTTTTCAAGGCAAGAGACATTCAGAGGTGGTTTGCCACTGCCTGCCTCAGCATTACAGACCTGGTATTCCATGGTGGTCTCCCATCCAAATACTAACCACAGCAAACCCTGCTTAGCTTCAGAGATATAATGAGACTGAGCTACCCTGGGCTGCCAGAAGCAACCTTTGTGGTTTTTAACAAGCACTTCCCTTCAGAGAATCAACTACATTCTTTCATTTGCTGTTTTGTAATTATTATAAATGATTTAGAGATGATGAACTTCCATGGCTATGGCAGCAGGTAGAGCTGCGGGAGTGGGGGATCCATTTCTTTTTGTTTTCATTATGAATTCCAAAGGGGTATGTTATTGGATTGTTCCATATACCTCTGTTTTGTTATCATTGTTCCCCCCCGTTGTTGTTGTTGTTGTTGTTATTTTCTATTGATTTCAGTGGAAGACCCCCCCAGTCTTCACCTTCATGTTTTTTCTACCCAAACTGGATATTACGGTATTTCCTAGGACACCCACACTACCAAACTTTAGGCAGATATAATAAAGGGATCCCTCCTTTTGAAACAATGAAATGTGCCAATGTTTAACAGCAAAGTCTATGGGAGAACTGATAGGTAAGCTTCCAAACAGTACCATGGACAGCACCGTAGCCACTTATCTTGTAGAACAGTAGCACCAGGGAGAGGCAGACTTTCAAGGCAATATCATTTGTTGGCACAAGGAGGGCAAGGCAGGAAGGAGGAGTAGGAGGCATGTGATTGGTTTATCTATTTATTTTCTTAACTACTGGACAGTGTGATTTATTCATTTGTTTCATTTGTTTTAAGTGTGGTGCTTGAGTTTCACTTGGAACACTCATATAGCACAAAATGAGTTACACAAGGCAGACGACAATAATATTTTATCAAAGCATAATCAGTTCCATATTGTGATTCCCGAAGAAACAGAACAGCTTTGGGGATAACAGTTAACAGTCAAAAAGATTCTGTGTAAATAGAGGACAAGGACGCACTGAGGCAACAGACAATTACCGTGAGTCACACGCTGAAACACCTTAGAAAGCAGACTAACCAATAAAGCAAATAAGACTAAGGGAGGGTGAATAAACAAATTGGGCTCCAAAGAGCCAGACATTGCAGTAAGAAGCAAGAACATAAGAACATAAGAGACAAATCAAATAATCTTTAAAGCACTGAAAGAATAAAGCTCTAAATAAGAACAGTAATTTTTTTCCAGAAAAAAAATCAGGGAATGTAATACACAGAGAACAGAAATGCTACTCAAGAGAAAAAGCTAACCACCCTTCGATCTCTGTCATCTGCTTGTTTCTGAACCAAAGCCCTGCCCCGTATCCTTCAGGATTGGAGTGTCTCACAGATGTATGTGATCCTAGTGGCTACAGTTTGCAGTCAACCAAGAAAGCCCAGAGATTCTCTCCCACTAAGAAACAAATCTTTCTGTGTCCTTATCAGGAAAAGGCTGCCGGTAAAAACAGCAGAGACAGAGAGAGGCTGCAATAATGAATGCTACTGATCAAAACAAAGGAAAAACATCTTTTTTAAAATTTGCTTTATAGAGTATGGCATTTAGATAGGGAATTTGTTTCGTTTTCATATTCATTATGATAATCACAAAACACACTATTTTTTGTAATTATTGCAATTAAAGAACAAAAGAATACACAAGTCTAATATCAGGCCATTCGGCTGAGCAGCTAGTTAACATTTTTCTTCCTGGGAGGAACATGCATATATAACTGGAAAAGCTATGTTTCCCAGTGTAGGCATTGATGCTAGACCCTGGACTTTGAAAGAACTCTGTTAATTAAAGTGTGTGCAATTGCTATAATTTTGGTTTAATGACTGTATTACTGAACAGCCTGTTGGCATTATGATATAGCTGTTGTCGTTGCTGCTGCTGAAATGCTCAAAAGAAGCTAGTGAACCACATTTCAGAATGGGAAATTGTGACCTCTGTGATGCTTCCACTCCAGAATCAAACTGTCCACCTGTCAGAATCGGACCCTTGATTGTCGTTGGGTCAGTATACATGCAAGTCTAAGTCTGATGTACATAGCTGTGCTCTGCTACTTGTTATCACTATCGCTTCCGCTCTTTCCTCCCCACTTGCAGTTCCCAAGCCTCATGTAGCCCCTGCTAGCTAGGTTTCAATCTGCCAGGAAAGTATCCTCCTCTGACATTCTTGAGAAAGGGTGGGATTTATTTTATTTATTTATTTATCTTTCAACTTGCTACCCCGCTCAAACCCCCCAGGGGGTCTTTGAGCAGCTTACAGTTAACCGTTATCCCTTACCTATGGCCACATATATGCTGGGGTGGGGACTGTCCTAACAGCACCCAGTGGAGGGACGTTATTCAATCTTTCTTCTTTCTGGAATGGCTCATTGGCTCGGCTTCCTCTGGCCTCTTTCTCCTTCTGTCCGTGATCTTTCTGGTGGTGGTTCAGCGGGCCTCTCTGGTGCTCAGCGCGCTTCCGGTGCGGTTCCGGCTCCGTCCATTGAGGCTCCGCCGCGCCTGCGCCTTCCACGTGAACGTAGATATTGGTGCTTAGGAACCCTGTGAAGTAGCACCTCCCCCATGTGGGCTATGAGAGAGTTTCACTTCTTTTTTCATTTCTCATGGCCTCGGGAGAGTATTAATTGATAAACATTCCCATTTAGTTAATTGAACTGTATTAACCTGTAACTTTACAATGCAATGCTGAAGTATGTATGAGGGCTAAACCATAGGTCTTGTAGTTTCCAACTTTGAATTATATGCCAGTTCTGTCAAAGTGTTTGACTTGAATGCAACTTTACTGACTTTCTAATAAACCTGATTAAAAGGACTTATTGCATCTGAGAGTTACTACCCTGTCTGACAGAAAGTTAACCCCCCCCCCAGACAAACAACCCCTGAATACGTGAGACCCAGAAGTGGTGGTGGCTACAAGCATAGATAGCTTCAAGAGGGGACTGGATAAACATAGGGAGCAGAGGTCCACCAGTGGCTATTAGCCACAAGGTATCGATGGAACACTCTGTCTGGGGCAGTGATGCTCTGTATTCTTGGTACCTGGGGGGCAAGAGTGGGAGGGCTTCTGGAGTTCTGGCCCTGCTGGTGGACCTCATTGATGGCACCTGGGTCTTGGCCACTGTGTGACACAGAGTGTTGGACTGGATGGGCCATTAGTTTGATCTAACATGGTTTCTTTTATGTTCTTATGTTCAGCCCTGCTCAGTGGCTAGGAAGTTGTTTCGTTGAGGGAACCCACTAGTTCCAGAAAGGCTCCCTCATGAATCACCCCAACCCCACTTAAGGAGGATTCAGAGCCTTCCCCTCACCATGTAGCTCACCACCACCACCACCTAATCCATCATTATGGTTGCCAGCCTCCAGGTGGTGGCTGGAGATCCTTTAGGATTACAACTGATCTCCAGGCGACATAGATCAGTTCACCTGGAGAAAACGGCCATTTTGGAAGATGGACTCTATGGCATTGTACCTCGTTGAAGCCCCTCCCCAAATTCCACCTACCCAGGCTCCATCCCCCCCCCCAAGTCTCCATGTTTCCAGCTGAAGGACAAGATAATCATGTTGTGGTGTAACAACCAGGCCATGGTGTAGGTGGTTAATAAGCTGACTTTGCAGTCCCCCATGGTTATGCAGCTGATCAGGGCTTTCGCCTTACATTGTCTACAGTACAATATATATATTTTGTCACAGAGCATGTACCAGGTATTCACAACAGCATTGCTTACTTCCAGGGGGTCTGGTTCAGGGAGTTAGCTCTAGAGGCAAACAGGGAACCAGAGCAAATGCTGGCAGCATGGAGTCTTGGCGGCACAAAGTCAAGCAGGCAGTTAAGGCATTGTTAGTGCCAGGTACGAGGGCGGCTTACAAGGAGCACCTGGAGGTTTTCTGCTGGTTCTGGATCAGCCATGGCCTCAGTCAGCAGTGGCCAGTGCCAGTCGACTATTTGCTTCAGTTTGCAATGGGTATGAAGAGAAGGAACCTGGAGGACCAGACCATCAGGGGCTTGCTGGTGGTGATAGCTTTTCAGTCAAAAGCCCGAGGGCTGGAGGAACACACTAGGGACTTCAGGTTACAGCACATGATGGAAGTCTGGGTCAGGGGGGCACCACTGGCACCTGACACCAGGCATCCTTTCACTCCAGAGATCATCAGGACTTTAGTTGGCTTATTTGGGGACATATGCTGATCACAATGGGAGGTGGAATTGGTGAGGGTCACCATGTTGGTGGCCTTCTTTGGGGCATTTAGATTAAGTGATTTATTAGTTAGGTCACACTGGGATGGGAGGAACAGGGCCTTACTCATATTGGATGTAGGTTTGGAGGGCGATACTGTCACATTACGGGTGTGGCAGTCCCAAACTGACCAGAAGGGGGCGGGGCAATCAGTAACACAGAAGTCGGTTTATGCCCGGTGCAAGAATTGGCACGATGGCTGCAGGCACGTTCCAGTATGAGAGCAGCCTACCCTTAACTCAATATAGATTCTGGTCTGTCCTAATCTGGGCCTTGGGGATGGTGTGCCTGGCGGGAGACAGCTATGGCACCCACTCTTTTCACATTGGAGTGGCTTCCACATTTGCCAGACTGAGGTTCATCCCATCCGAGGTTAAGTGTTTGGGCTGTTGGAGGTCTCAGGCATATCAAGCTTATGTCTGGAAGCAGTGACAGCTGCCAGTTTGTTTCTTTGCAGGATGCAGCACAAAAACAGAGACTACCAGCAGGCTGATTTGTGGGCATTCCATCGTGTATTGGTCAAGTAGGAGGGCCGGCTGTACCAGCATCGGTACCCAGCTAGGCATCGATGACTGCACCTCTGTTGAATGGCTGGGGAAGAGAGGACTATGTTGGAGCCAGCTGTTATCCCTCCTCCTTGATTGTGGGTCAACAAGAGCACCTCCCCAGGTCATTGTCATGTGCTTGGATGAGAATGATCAGCTGGCATCATGGCTCCCACGGGCACCACGTTGGGGAGCCCTGCTGTAGACTAATGCATTGCATATAGTTCATTTGTGGAGTATGTAACTTACAATGTTTGGGAGTTTGTACTCATTCATGGATTTCCCACGAGAATGCCCAGATGTTGCTCGGAGTGAGGTGATCAGAAATCAGAACTCCATAGTATTACCAATGAAGACCAACAGCATCTCAAGAATAGTTGTCTGGTTAATTCTTTTGGAGAGTTTAAATATAGATGATCTGTCTTTGATGCTAGGGATAATTGATTTGATGGCTGAGTGACTTTCCCTCCAAGGTTCCCTTGGAACAAAGGTCATCAGACTGTAATTCTCAAAGACACAAGTGGTCCAAAGGAAGATTAATAGACTGGAAGCTTATGGCGGCCTCTCTGTTTTAACAATGATCCCGGCAGATATGGTGGGTAATAAAAGAAAAAGAAAATGAAAGGAATCATCTCTGCTGTCAGTATTGTTATAAGAACTTTGGGGGGGGGGAGACAAAAGTCTGATTGAGACAAAGCCTGACTGCCCCCTAACATGTGCCCTACTCCTGACTTTTGATTTACACAAATGTCCACTATAATTTTAATTGCATTTCTCCTTCATGTTAACGTTTTATGGCTACAATCTATAACTGTAATTGAAAGGGACTTAATTTTTAATCAGGGAGGGTTTTTATGTGTAAAAATATGTATCATTTTAATGTGACCAAAATTTACTGTGCCAGGTTAGATCACATGAAAATGTGTAGATCATTCATAAGTATCAGATATTCGCCTGGATAAAATATATTTTAAGAGACAAAGCGGGAGGCTGCACTCTGGAAAGATTTTTTTTTTAAAATTAACTCTTAAATTGCTCTCGTCGTGGCAATACCTCAACGTATTAGGGCTCCGTTGGTTCAAAAGTTGGTACAGGTGCGTGCTAAATTTATTTATTTATTTATTTCCATGTATTAATTGCCTATCTTCACAATTGTGGGGCTCTAGGTAATGTACAAAAGTACTAAAAGCATAAAAACATAAAAACAATGTCCAACAATATACAGGCTCATTTCCCACAAAACTGCTGCTCCGCCCTCGCTCTTCCCTTTACCCTGATTGTATGTGTCGATTTCCCACTATTTGCTGTGTGGTCGCATTTTGCCCCACAGCTTCGCCTGATTTCCCCTACATCTACTCGATCCTCAGAAAACAGGATTGAGTAGACACGGGGGAAATTGGGCAAAGCTGCGGGGCAAAATGTGGCTGCACAGCAAATAGTGGGAAATTGACACATCCGATGGGGGTAAAGGGAAGAGCGAGGGTGGAGCAGCAGCTTTTGGGATATCGGTCACAGTAATTAAAAGCAAGTGGTGAAAATTTGTAGCTTCCTACCATATCTGGTATATGGGTGCTTCACATGTTCAGGGGCGAGTAAGTTTTAAAGGAACAAGGGCCCAGGTAGGGTAGGGTGCCAGCCATGATGCTAACCGTTGCTGTCCTCAGCCAAATGCCTGGCGGAACGTCTCTGCCTTACAGGCCCTGCAGAATTGCATAAGGTCCTGCAGGGCTTTGATGTTATTTGGCAGAGAGTTCCACCAGGTTGTGGCCAGGGCCAAAAAAAAGCCCTGGCCCTGATCAAGGACAGCCGGATGTCTCTCAGGCTGGGGTTCACCAGCAAGTTGTTCTGCGAAGAGTGCAATGCTCTCTGGGGGTGCAATTTAATTATTTATTTAACTTTATTTATTTAACTTATTTATACAGTTATGACATTGTAAGTTTTGCAGTAACTTTCAACATTATGGGTGATTTCCCACAAGCGCTGCTCCGCGCTCACTCTTCTCTTTGGCATGATGGTACGTGTCAATTTCACACAAGCTGCTGCGCAGCCGCATTTTGCCCCGCAGCTTTGTGCGATTTCCCCCGCGTCTACTCAATCCTGGTTTTTAGGACTGAGTAGATGCGGGGAAAATCGCACGAAGCTGCGAGGCAAAATGCGGCCGCTCAGCAGCTTCTGTGAAATTGACACGTACCATCGGGGCAAAAGGGAGGAGTGAGCACAGAGCAGCGCTTGTGGGAAATCACCCTGTAATTGTATATATAAGTTGAAAACAACATAAAACACATAAAACGTTACTATTAAAATGTTAAAACTATTAAAATATGGAGCTAGCGCCATCTCACTAAGAAAAAACAACCCAAACATGTGGATTGCGCTACGAAGGCCAACCTAAACAATTTGACCTCGCATGCCCTATGGAAATGAAACAAGTCCTTCAGGGCACAGGTGTCATCAGAGGGCCACAGCGTTAGGGGGCCACAACTGAAAAGACTCTTCCCCTGGTGACAGCTAAATGAGCCATCCTGTGGCCAGGTACCTGCAAGAGGCCCTTAAAGGATGACCAGAGGGTGAGTTGTAATGGGGAAGTGGTCCTGTATGTATGAGGGTCTCAGACTGTTAAGGACCATAAAGATTAACGCCAACACCAACACCTTGAACTGGATTCGGAGGCTAATTGGTAGTCTCTGAGGCTTTGATTCCAGCTTGCATATAAAGACATTCCAGACTTTGCACAGTCTTAGAGTGCAACAGAGTTATTTACGTTTCTTGCTTCCAGAGTGTGTTAGATTAGTATGTATTTGTCTTAAAAAATGGCTTCTTTCTGAAGATTCAGAACAAATTTTTGACACTGCTTTTGTGAATTCAAGCCACACTTTCAGGGAGCTGTGTGAATGTATTCTTTGTGTACATATGGGTCTATTATCTCTGTAAAATAAGATTTATCATGGGTCAGTAAACCACTAAGTATGTGCATATAAATGTGTGTGGGGGGAGAGGAAATCAAATAATTTTTGAAAGTCTAGTTGCAAAAACTTGCTCCCATATACCGGCTGCAACATGCTTCCTTGAACTCTAGACTGAATAGCCGTGAAGATTTGTGATAGCTGTATGTGATGTAGCCATGGCAATCTCCAGCCATCGCTTGGAATACTCAGAAGCTTCCAGCTAAAACAGTTTTGGCAGTACAAGACCTTTTTGCTCTGTTTATTAGAAAACCAGTTGGGACATTTCCAGAATTAGGAATACTAATGGACTTGTCTCAATGGCCTCAGATAATCAAAGGAAAAGATACATCTGATTAGCACGATCCCCCATGTTGAACAGGAACTGTTTTGTTATGAATTATTTGGACCTGTTGATGAACTCATCTTTTATGCAGTGCATTTTCTTTCACAGCTCAAGATCAATGTATCATTGCACTTTTACTGGAGACACAGAAAGGAAAGGAATGTGTCATCTAACATGTGACATGAATCCTTGAACTACTTTGTCCTTTTTTCACAGAGAAACATCGGGGACAAAAAGTTAAATCCCACTTGGATCCAAGAATGTTTTGGAAAGTAATGACAAAATGGTTTTTCACGTTGTATGTTCACATGGCCATGGCTTTCCAAGTCACTTTCGTATTATTAATTTTTCGTAATATTCTTTCCCCGCGAATTTGTGTTGAATGACAGTAAGCTCTTTTTTGTAAATCACCTAGGGGGCTCTGAATAAATACTTTAATGCACTGGATCAAAACCAACATCTCTTGGTTTAGAGTTTTTATCAAGTATTTAAGGTGTTAGACACCTGGATTGACAACACGGTTTAACTGGAGAGGTTGCCGGCTCTAAACTGATTAAGTTCCATTTGGGAGTAAGTATCCTTGGCTTTGTATCTGCCAGACAGGAGCCCTTTCCACATGTTTGATTTTAGTGCTCCATCTGTGTGTAGCAGGAACCTAACTGCAATACTCACAATACACGTGGTTGCCATTGTGGGTCCATAGGGTAATGCACATATTTTCCCTTACAAGTACAGCTTCGACTGGCGTAAGTGTTACCTTCAAAAATCCAATGTTCCATTCTCGCAAATACTGCAGCAGAAAAATAGTTGTATTGCTCTACTTGCACCAAACAGTAGCACTGTGTAGCAGGAAGACTGTGGGTGGCACATACTCAGGGGTCGTTTCGTAGAAAAAGAGCTAGGGGAACTCATTAGCATAACTCATTAGCATATGCCACACACCCTGACATCACCGGAAGTGTGTCATAAGGCCACACCGGTGGACCTGCAAGGCCGGCGGGAGTGCAAGGAAGCCCCGCGAAGGCCCTCCCTGGCCCCAGGCAGGCAGGGGTGGGGAGAGGCAGGGAGGAAGCGACTTACCCTCCCTCTTCTCCTGCCTCCTCCTGGCTGAATGAGGGCCGGAAGCAGGGCAGCCGGAAGCAGGGGTGGGGCTTTGTCATGTGCCCTGCCCCCATACCTCACCCGGGGGAACTGCGATCCCCGCGATCCCCCCGAAATGACCTCTGCACATACTCCTCTTAACAACTGGAGCTCTGAAACTGAACATCTGGAAAGGGCAAAAAGCAGGATCAGAACTAAACACTTGTCAACCATAACTGCAAATTTCAGCAGTGCAAGGAGCTTACAGCCAAGTATTCACTATGCACTTTAAGGTGGTAATTACTACTCTGGAGGAACTGGCTAGAAAAGGGAGGAGATGGGGGTGTTCCAAAGGATCAGCAGAGGAGTGGCCAGGTCAGCCTTGATCCTACACTTCTGTAGGGCAAAGGCTTTTTGTATCTCCTAGCCATGTAAAGGGATGACCACAAACAAAACCAGTCTGTCTTAAGTTAATACACTCTCATTAAAGTCAATGAAAATACAAACTTCCCACAATTAGAAAAGACACCTTTAGGTCCCGGTCAGACGTGGCAGAAAACATGCGGGGGGAGGGAGGCTATTTGTGGCGCGGCTATTTTACCCACTGCTGTGTGATCCCACACAATGGCGGGTGAAGCAGAGCATTTACCTTGCAGCCTGCTCCCTCGAGGGCTCAGTGACGCCAGCCTGCTCCCTCAAGGGCTCAATGATGTCATTGGAGCACGCTGGGGCGAACACCCCCAGGAACTCCGTCCTCGGCCGTCGCACCATCGCTTGATAGTGCAGTTTCCCTGGTGGTTTTTAACTGTGCTTCTTTGGCTTCCTCCTACGGGTCTCTGACGGGTGCGGGGCACTGGCCAGATGTGCCGGTGTGAACCCGCCCATAAAATCTGCCTGTCAATCGTCGGACTCCCGAGGTAACTACTGCGTGTGATCGCGGCCTTACACATTTATCTGCTATTGTGACATATTTATTGTTAGCTTGTTACTTAGTTTGTCTTTGCACACCTTCATCGTGTTACATACTAATTTACTGTTCAGCCCCTGTCTATAAGTTTGATCCATACCTACCATTCCAGCGTATTTTTTAAAAAGGTGTGCGTGCACATGAAAGCTCATACCTTGAATAAAGCTTTGTCTTAAAGGTGCCACTGGACTCTAAATGTGTTCGATCGCCTCCCCTGTTCTTTTCCTGGTATGCTTTGTTATGAAAGATTAGGTACTTGTATGAAATCCTGCAAAATCCTTATGGGGAGTAGAACTTCTGTTTTGGTAATTCACTTTTTAAAAATATAGCCACTGATTCCTCTTATTCTCTTTAAAAATGGGATTTCGTCTCTCATTTGTCTTTATAGAGAAATCAGTGCACCCTGTTTTTAACTTCAGTTCTTGCAGTCGCTTTTCTTTGTAGGACCTCCCTTCCTGCTGCTCCTCTTTCTGAATTTTTTAAATGGTCAAACCCAAAGGAATTAGAGACTGACTTCCCATTCTTTCTCTTTTTCTTTCCTTGCCATCTTCATAGCCAACTTATGGTGACCCCTCATGTGGTGTTCAAGGCAAGAGACGTTCAGAGGTGGTCTGCCATTGACTGACTCTGCATGACCGCCCGGGACTTGCTTGGTGGTCTCCCATCCAAATACAAGCCAAGGCTGACCCTGGTTAGTTTCCAAGGTGTGATGAGACTGGGATATCCTGGGCTATCCAGGTCAGGGCAAATTCTTAAAAATAGGAAAATAGTTGATTGTTGGCAGGGCTTTAAAAAAAAAAAAAGGTGCCAGAACTTTCATAAGGGAAATGACATTATATTGTTGAAGGCTTTCATGGCTGGAGTTCATTAGTTGTTGTAGATTTTCCAGGCTGTATGGCCATGGTTTTGGCCAGGGGTCATTTCCTGTGGGAGCGCACAGGAGCGGAGCTCCGGCAGTAAAGAGCCCAGGGGGTGGGAAACATGCAACAAGCCCTGCCCCCTGCTCACAGCTTCCCCGGGCCACAAGGAGCAAGAAGCAGCCAGGTAAGTTGCAGTGGGTGTTGCCTTCTGACACACTTCCGGTGATGTCAGGGGGTGTGCCATATGCAAATAAGTTATGCTAATGAGTTATGCTAATAAGCTCCTGCACCTCTTTTTCTATGAGATGACCCCTGGTCTTGGCATTGTAGGACCTGATGTTTTGCCAGCAGCTGTGACTGGCATTCTCTGAGGTATAACACAAAAAGATGGAGTACTCTCTGTAGCTCCTCCATTAGCATGTCGCACCCTGGGGAACTCCTACAAGATAATGACTCAACCCTAACCTACCTTCCTAAGTAGATCTAAATTACCTGCCTACCATTTTTCTTCTCACCTTGACACAGAGAGTACTCCGTCATTCTGTGTTATACCTCTGTGGATGCCAGTCACAGCTGCTGGCAAAACGTCAGGTCCTACAGTGCCAAGGCCATGGCCACACAGCCCGGAAAATCTACAACAACTAAGGAAATGACGCTTTCAGACTGTATACTGAAAACTCATGAACTTTTAAACATTTTTAAAAGAATTTTGCCAAAGAGGTTCCAGAACTCCCTTCCACCACATTCCCCCAGAAAAAAAGAGTCCTGATTGTTGGATTTCAGAGAGAATTAAGAGAAAGTAGAATTAAGGGAAATACTCTTAACACTCGAAACAAACTACTAGCAGAGGGAAATACTAGAGTGCCCACCTCTTCTCCCAGCCTAATGCTGTTTGTGCAGTTTTCGTTTCATCCCCTTATCATTCCGCTGCCAGAATTCCTAAGTGATTTGGCAGTGATTTGCCATTATGTGCATTCCCAATAATTTTTTAAAAAGGGTACTGTGAAGCATCACTGGCTTAATGCGTAAGTGTTTTTCGCACAACACATGAGTTAAAAGATTCTAGAATATTCTTGAATGTTTGATTCAGTGTAAAGCACCAAAAGTTAAAATTATGCATTGGGTGGACAAATGTGGAAATATTTTAGAAGTTACAACTCAGCAATCCTTTCCAAAACTGTTGTGAAATGTGGCCAGATTGTACAGGTCACAAGGTAGATTCTTCAAGTTAATTTCCACATGCCTCTGGCAAACCTTTGGGATTTTTCTGAGAGAATTTATAGGCTGTAGGGGGCTGTGGTGGCTCAAGTGGTTAAGACGCTGAACTGCAGATCGGAAGGTCGGTAGTTCAGCAGTTCGAGACCTGAGTGCCGCAAGACGGAGTAAGCTCCTGTCTCTGGTCCCAGCTCCTGCCAACCAGCAGTTCGAAAGCAAGAAATTGCAAGTAGATAAATAGGTACCATTCTGGTGAGAAGGTAACAGCATTCCATGTGCCTCAGCATCTAGCCATGCCGGCCACATGACCACGGAGAAGTGTCTGGATAGCGCTGGCTCTTCGGCTTGGAAATGGAGATGAGCACCGCATCCCTAGAGTCGGATTCGACTGGATTTTGAGCAAGGGAAACCTTTATGTTTACTATAACAGTATCTAATGGAGTGTTGTCTATATTAATTAGCATTAATTGTCTGACAGGAGGAAAGGCAGCATGGTATCGCCTGATCTCATTAGCTCTTGGAAACTGATCTGAATTGGTACTTGGATGGGAGACCACCAAAGAAGACTCTGCAAAGGGAGACAATGGCTAACTACCTCTGTTTCTCACTTGCCTTGAAAGTTCCTTGCTGGGGTCACCATAAGTCGGCTGCAACTTGAGAGCACATATGTACACAAGGGGCTCACAGTGTAATCCTACACAAAGTCATTGCACTCTAAACCTATTGAAATCAGATGACAAAGCACAAAGTATGTGGTCATATCTCTCTGGCCTCATACTGGGCCCACACAGGTGGGCTTCGGTGATGGGAAATCTAGGGAAATGTCATCTGTCACACAAAGGACCACTTTGCACAAGCCGCCATGAGACAGAAAACACTGGGTTCATGTTGTCATGCCACCTGGTCACCCATGAGGGGATCTGTTTGTGAGACAACAAGTCCCTTCTGGTTCCGGACAGCTGTTTATTGAATAAAGTGAATGTGGAGAATACAGAATTTGTCAATCCCCATTAGAGATGGTTCGCATGATGTTCCATCCTGTTTGAATTTCTGAAGGGTGAAATTGCTATTGTCTACCTACATTTTCAAATTTGACATTATAAAACTGAAATATCAGCTGTCATCTGATCAGGGATGGAAAGGAATTAACGTGGAGCCCTGTAAGTGCAAGTTTTAATTTTAATTAATTTTTATATTGTTAGCTCTTTTTTAAAAAAGAACAATTTAGCGGCAGACAGAATGACTAGTACCTGATAGCGGGCGACTCGACGCTTTCCACAAACGAGGATGAGAGCAAAATCCTCCATTCTCTGTGAAAAAGGGGGTTCTTTTTTTGGTTCTTTATGCAAATGTCGTGACCCTGCAGATGCTGCGCATTCTTCAAACAGACACCTACCTTCAAAAGTGACAGCGAGCAATAATGTGACAAATGAGGCTGGCGTCTGCACATGTGCGACACCCTTTGCTTGGAATATTTGGTGGGGATCGAATTAAAATGACCTTTCTGTGACAAGGACGATGTAATCAAACGATCCGGGATGCGGGAGGCAGGAGGTAGGAGGGGAGGGGAGAGCACAGGAGTGGTTGGGTGCTCTATTCTAATTTAGCGGTCATTTAAGCCAAGCCACCCCTTCATCATCCCCTTCGGTCTGTTTGCCATCTCCCTCCTCTTGAACAGCTCCATTGTCTTGACTAAAGGGACACTAAAATACATTTTATGAGTCTCAACAGGCAGCCAAAAGGGAAGGTGAGAGGGGTGGGGGGATGTAAAGGATCTCATATTCTTGCATGATTAGTTTGTAGGTAGTCTGTATAAAACTTTAATGAATATTGATATTGGAATTAAAGCAGCAATGCTTACTGTTTGCTTTGCCATGCCATAAAGTTTAGCTTTGCTTCGTAATTGATTTTTCTCTCCCCCTCTCGAAATAGGAAGACTATCAATTGTGCCCTCTTCTCTTTTTATTGATGAGAGGATTATACAGGAAACGTATAATCAGATCTTTCCAACTGTCTTTGGGGTACCAGGTAGCATCAAAATGAATTGTCTCTGGCACACTCCCATCTACAAACGCAATAAACACTTGGCAAGGGCTTTATGGATTTTTAATTGCATCAATCAGGTTTAAGGAAAGCGCCATAGGCCGCTTTCTTCCATCTATCATGACAGTCTCCTGGCAAAGTAGATGACAACATCATCATCATAAACATCATTTGGCTCATAAGCGTTGGAGATAAGTCACCGTTTAACAACAGCACGTATTGATGTTTCCATCATGGATATTAATTTCTGTTTGGAAAAGTCTGAGACCCATAATGTGTAGGAAAGGTAGAGTTGGGTGGACCCCTCTTCCTGAGATATATGGGTAGTTCGATCAAACTTACTGTCTGCTGACCTTCCTTAGATACTTTGACCAAATAAGAACCTTGAGAATGAGGCTGAATGGCAGCTTAAGGACTTCTGAACATAGCCTGATGGGATTCCTAGCATGGCACTGTATGCCACTAACCTTTTAACCAGAAACAGCAGCACAGATGAAGAAGAAGAAGAGGAGAAGGAGGAGATTGGATTTATACTTGGAGTCTCAGAGCAGCTTACAAACTCCTTTCCCTTTCCCTCCCCACAACAGACACTCTGTGAGGTAGGGGGGCTGAGAGAGCTCTGACAGAAACTGCTCTTTTCAAGAACACCTCGGACAGAACTATGGCTTGCCCAAAGTCATCCAGCAGCTGTGAGTGGACGTGTGGGGAATCAAGCCTGGTTCTCCCAGATTAGAGTCTGTGCACTCAACCGTTACACCAAACTGGCTCTCACACCAAACTGTGAAAGCAGCCACAAAGCAGAAGGACTGACACTCTTCCACCACTACCACCAGGACACATGATTACCACACAGCCACAAAGCTGTTCAGCAGCTGCTCAAGGTAGACGATAGTGAGGAGATGCAAGACTCCACTCCAATCTGATCACAGCTGTCCGAAATAGCATGTTAGGTCGCCACACATGCCTGCTCTGTCCCCTCTAAACTCTTTAGCCCCTCCTCTTTGCAATCTTCTGGGCATGGAACAGCAGCTGCTGGGGGCGTGGGGGGAGGTATTTGAATTTCCTGCATTGTGGAGGGGGTTTGACTAGAAGACCCTGGAGGGGTTAGCTGCAACATCGGGTCTCTATATTAGGTGTTTTGGGGAATAGCTGAGAGACCTTGGGTGTGCAAGCTAGGGACCGGACTCCAACTATACTGGAGTCAGTAACCCACTTGAAGCAGCACAGCCAACAGGCAGGGAATATATTTTTATGGAATTTATTGTATAATTACCCTGATACATTCAATCTAATTAATAAAAATATCACACACACACACCCCTTCATGCACACAAACGCAAGACCTGGGAAAGAAAAGGGTGAAGCAATCTTAAGAGATCAGAGATAATAGAGGATGAAGCGTTGATGGGGTGATAGCTACCTTCCGAAGAGGAGAGTCCACAGTGAAGAGCAGACGGCTTGGCCAGCAAGCACATCTGTGAAGACCCACAAGAGAGATGGGGGATCCAGCTGGTACATATCTCCAGAGACTGAACCCAAGATGGCTGGGTTGGGAGCCTAGTTATACGAAAACTGTGCCTTCAGGGTAGTGGGGCAAAATAGGGAAATGGTCCTGGATGAACTGGAATGGCCGGTGATGGTTCAGAAGGGGTTTTAGACAAAGAAAGTCCCAGTTTGGGAAGAGAGTGAAGCATGGGGCAATTGTACAGTCTTGGCTCTGTTCATGGCTGGGCTATCACAGGAACAATGGAAACAATGGGCCATGTCTGGGATGGTCCTAGTATCAGGGGCGAAGTCGAAAGGAGTGGGTGTGAAATAGAATACAGGAATGCATGTTCTGGGAAGCTGGAATTCAGATCTTTTGACAGGCTGAAATGAAGGCATTGTCCTAATATAATGGCAGCAATGTCCTGGCTGTATTGGTGCTTGATGGCAAAAGGAGTCAGAGTGATGGTTTGAGGGACATGTCCAGATTGTTGGTCTCTGTAGGGCTAAGCCTGTCCCATGCCAAGAGGGGGGTCATGCTAACATTTGTCCCTTCCAACTCTATGATTCTATGATTCTATGGTTCTACTCAATGATTCTATGAGTCCTCTCAGTGATTCTGGGCAACTTGGCAAAAATCACAGATAGGATCTCCCCGCTGTCCACCCCACTCTGAACAGGAGTAAAGCGCCCAATTTTCACAATGCATATCCCTATAAAAATGAACCACAGTTTACATGGGTTACTTTTATTTTTTTTCAGCATCCCAGTTATGATTGATGAATGGCACCAGCTAGATTGATCATATTTGGGCATCATTAAAAAAAAGTGTAGCTTTGTGTTTCCCCCACGGGAGCTCAATTCAAAGGTGCTGCTCTGTGTACAAGTGCACGTGGAGTAGATCCTTTGTGAAGGGCAGGTGAATATCAGGAACTGGATGGACATTTTTGCTTCCATAATAGATGAGCAACGTTGGAGTCCCGTGGCACTTTTAAGACCAAGGAAGTTTTATTCCTGGTAGAAGCTTTTGTGTGCATGCACACTTCTTCAGAGACACTGAAGCAGAGGTCACCAAGCATTACATATAGGTAGACAGTGTAATGGTTCATGACCTCTGTTTCAATGTATCTGAAGGCATGTGCATGCATACAAAAGCTTATCGAAGGAATAAAACTTTCTTGGCCATTAAGGTGCCACTGAACTCAAACTTTGTTCTGCTGCTTTAGGCCAACCATTTGAAAATTTTATTTATTTATTTACTTATCACACTTGTACCCCGCCCTCCCCACAAGCGGGCTCAGAAGAAAAGATGACGAGAGTTTTTCATTCATACACTGGGTGATAAATCAATGGATTATTCAGTAGGTCATATAGTCTATCACCCCACCATCCACTTTTGGATCTCTCCAGCATTGGGCCCTGGGCCACTCCATGCTCCCATCCTCCAAGGAGCAGTGGGTCTCTCGTCCTCTACCTTATCGTCCCTTGAGGTGTTTCACCTGAGAAGTAATGTCAAAAGTATTTAATTATACAAAATTGTTTAAAGAGGCTCATGAGGCAGCTTAAAATGGCTTGGCCTCAACTGTTTCAACCACTGAAATTATTTAATTAAATTACATTTCTCAGTGGCCAGTTGCATCTCTGTGTTTTCTTGATTGATGGATTGATTGTATTTATTGTTTTCACCCACATTGGGCCCTGACTATGTAGTGGAAAAGATGGAGTATAAATAAATCTGTGACAAACCCCTGTATCTCCCCAACTGTCTGGCAGATATTTCCCACCAAATATTCAGTTCCCCTCAGTGACTGAGTAGCTCTACAGTAGCAGGTATATATCCTTTGTCATAAAATACTTGACTGCCCCACCTTATGTTTAGATATTTAGTTTAGGCTTTTTCTCAGCTCAGGAACTCTACTGAAAATACAGGAGCTGCCCATATTTGTAAACCCTTGAGAAATGGTACTTGAGGCAAATTAACTTTCAAAATAGAAAAAAATATTTTATTAAATAGGCAGGGAATATATGTATACATGGAATAGTCAAGGTACTGAGATTGCTGAGGTAAAAACTTTCAAATTTTTACAAAGCTGAATTCATAGAACATTCAAGAGAGTGTATTTGTAGTTTTGTTTCAAGGCTTTCTATTTCTTTCTTTCTTTGTTTAGTGTATTTCAGCACAATACAGTTCTTATTGATGTTTCTAGATTTCTTCCTTCAGATATTACAGGTTTTCCTTTAGATAATACAGCTTTTCATTAACTCATGAGGTATCTAAGCTACTGTCCTTAATGACAGACCAGGGTTCTCTTCCCAACCCCTTTCAATGGCAGGAAGTTATTCTCCTTGTCTCTAAAGAGCAATAACTGATTTTACTATTTGGCTTGTCCAGGAGTTCTCTCTAACTTCCCAGACCTTCTGCCAAATCCTTCTCCAGTATCATTTATCTGTATAAGGTTGTTCCGTAGCTTTGCTTACTGAGAATCCAAGTTCTCCCTCAGAGCAGTGTTACTATATTTAGACAATGGGGGTTTTCTATGTCTTTCTGTAAAAGTACTTTTCTGACTTGGTGGAATTGTCCCATAATTTCAAGTTTCTAGGATGTGGTTTTAACAGAGATAAAGATACTAACAACTTGTAAGATTCCAAAAGACCCTGCCCTAATCTTTCTTAATTTGTGGCCCAAAACGTGTATCCAAAAGTCGATAAGATAACTGATTTTGATACTTTTAACTGCAGCGAAGTGTATCATTGCAAAGAATTTGAAAACCCAGGCTGTCCCGTCTATAGACCATTGGTACACTAAACTATGGGAATACCTGATTGATGACAACATTGCTGAATGGTCCGCCCAGCATAATCTAATCGAAAGCACTCAAAGCCCGATGAACAAATGGAAGGCTTTGCTAGCTAAACAAAACAGGTATATGATGCACAGGCCACGTAATCCTTGGACAAATGCCTTGCCACTATACATATCTCATTAGGTTAAATTGCAGGTTACTGATATTGTATAACCTTTAGTTTTGATGTTAGTTATCTATTAGTTTGATGCAGCTATAGTTGTTATGTTGTTTGTTAACAAGATACTGTTTGGAAAGTTAACTTCTCCTTTTTGTTGTTACTGTATCAATATTTTTATTGTATGTTGATATACTATAATAAAATAAAAAAAAATTAAACAAAAAAACACTGACTCCCCAAATGTCTCTTCCCTCAGAAGCCATCCTTTCAAAAGACCCAAAGGCAAAAGACCAAATTGTGAAAGACCAAATGAGAATGACCCCTTTTCCCTCCAGATCAGCTGTTTCATATCTCTCTCAGCAGATGCTGGCCAATCAGTGAGTGAGCACAGCAGCCAATCACCTAAGCTCTACTCTCCAGGGATGGTTAATTTCTAACCGCCCTGATTCTCTGTACCAAGCAGCATTTTTAAAAGCCTGCTTTTCTGTGTTAAACATGTTAAACTAACAACAAAACTTGAAATTTCAAGGTGAAGTTCAAATTAGGCCGATTGTGGTGGCAACTTCCTGGCAGAGCTACATGTAACACATACCATGTAATCCCCTTGGGGACTTGCAACAGGACATCGAACTGGAGTTCTCCAGGGAAACTAAATTTAGAAGCACTTCAGGGGCTTCATTTGATTAGCACCTCTTTCTTGACCGGAAATGGCCCGGGGGGGGACTTATTTGTATTTCAGGGGGCTACACGTTCAAGCATTCGGTGTATATCTGGCTTCCAATGGGGAAAATAATATGCCCAGGGCCATTTTGGGTGAGGATAAAAAAGCATTGCAATAAGGGTGGAAATTACACACTTTGGAAAACCTTGGGGGGGTTTAATTTTATTTATTTACATTATTTATTTCATCCGTTCAGTTGTTATTCATAGTCTCCCTTTCTCACAGGGCCTCAAGGTGGATTGCACATAGTAAATCAGTACAATGTACAAAACGGGACATTCAGTTAAAAATGTACTAGGACTGTAGAAGTCTGGAACCACCAAAAAGAACGGAAGCGTAACATAATATTAACATGACACAGTAAGTGGCACATTAATTAACCAATTAATTAAATTAATGATTAATGGGATCCTACTTGCAATAAGCTATACACAGCACAGTCTCCGTACCACTTATAACACAGTTGCCGTAAAACTTACACCACACCTTGTGAGTCTTCTTGGCCTCAACAGTACTGGCCAGTGAAGCCAAGCACAAGGAGAGGAACAGACAACTTTGTGTAAGGACATGAGCTAAGCCTCACTACATGTTATGTGTGGAGACGACAGAGCTGCCACAAGCCAAACATTCTTATTAGACCACCCACATCCTACCGAGCGTATCTTCGGGACACTCCCGAAGTCGTTTCGCCCACGCGTGGCCAAGGGGGGGAATCCGCATAAGCGGAGACCCTAAGGAGACCCAGGTAGGGGCTCCGATCCGGGGTGCACAGGGGATGTGCCTCTTTCCCGGCCGAATGGTTGGAAATTGAGGCTCGCCCCATGCCCCAATGGCCCTAGCCGTGGCAGTGCCCCACACGGGGACTAGCGGAGCCGCCGGTCGTCACCAGGTGATTAAGCGGATGAGCATTTAAAAGAAGATTTTCGGCTAAAACTGTGAGTTGCCAGTCGGAACGGGAGAAAAAGAATCGAGCGTGTTCCCCCCCTTTTTCGAAAAACCGCAAGGGAGGAGGGAGGTGAATCCCCCCCTCACCCTGTGTAACAAAGACTGATTTAAAAGGAAGAGAGGGGGGGAGTGAAAATTGAAAGGAGCAGTGTTACCTCTTGGCTCGTGTTCCCCCCCTTTTTCGAAAAACCGCAAGGGAGGAGGGAGGTGAATCCCCCCCTCACCCTGTGTAACAAAGACTGATTTAAAAGGAAGAGAGGGGGGGAGTGAAAATTGAAAGGAGCAGTGTTACCTCTTGGCGAATTGTTGGAAGAGACACAGGAAATCTCATTTTGTAGCTGCGCGGCACGAACTTTTAAAAAGTAAACAAAAAAACAAGATGTCGAGCCAGAAAAAGTTTC